>NC_048597.1:213871981-214094481 GCF_003668045.3 Cricetulus griseus
CCAGTGAGCATTTGTCTTACACTCACAGCAATTAAGTGTTGTTGGCGTTCTCTGAGCTGTTGGAGAAGCTCCAACTTAAGGAAAACAGAATTTGAATTTGAGCCAACAATTTTAAATTCCTGTGACCTCAGACAAGCTACTTAACTGAGTCTAGCATCTTCATCTTGGGACTGGTTCGTTCAGAGGCCTCTTTGAAGATGTAGGAGTGGAAGCGCCTATCAGAGGGCCTAGTGGAAAAGCAGGACAATGGATTTCTGTTTTGCCCTTCCCTTCCAGCTAAAGACTGAAGAGGCACACAATCTTTTGCTTATTTTTTGTTTATTTATGAAGTGTTTCTAAGTTCTGAAACTTTTATACTCCAGTGTGACCCTTACCACAAACAGAATAGAAATGATTCTTCTGAAAATTGCCTTTAACCATATTTAAAACTATTTTTAAAAATGTTTTACTCTTTGAAAATTTCGTCTGTGTATACATTGTATTTTGAACTTATTCACCTCTGACTTCTCCCTGTGCTCTCCCACACTCCTGCCCAACTTCATGTTCCTTACAAGAGAGAGAGAGAGAGAGAGAGAGAGAGAGAGAGAGAGAGAGAGAGAGGAGGGAGGAGGGAGGGAGGGAGGGAGGAGGAGGGAGAGAGAGAGAGAGAGAGAGAGAGAGAGAGAGAGAGAGAGAGAGAGAGAGAGAGAGAGAGAAAGAAATACTGAATGCAATTTGTACTGCCCCTTTGCCTGGGTCAAGGGCATCCACTTGCATGAGTAACCTGAGGCAACACGATCAAAGAAAACAGCCTCTGCTTCCCCTGGCACCATCGGCGGCCTTTCCTTTCTGCTCAGTTAGGGGAAGGGATTGTGAGTCCCACCCCTTTCCGTGCTAGACTGTTGGCTGGCTTCTCTTGTGTAGACATCCACAGCTATGTGGGTTCATGACACTGTGTTACCTTGGTCCTCCATGACTGCTTACAGTCTCCTGACCCTGTCACTTCTGTGGGGAGGGTATCCCCTGTGTAGGGTAGCTCCCGCTCAACACTTGTATGAATGCGTGTAAGCCAGCAGGTTTCACATGGCTTTCGGTAGGTTCTCAGAGAGAGTGATCCCCACCCCACTCCTCCTGTGCTTTTCTCTCCCATTCCTCTTTCCCTGTCATGTCACCTGTCTTCTACTTCTTCCCTCTCTTAAGATGTCCCTCCGCACCACATGGCCCCTGTCTCATTTCCTGGATTCAAAGACGCTCCAAGTGTAACACAGTTATAAGGATCCGATGCTAGGATCTGTATGAGTGAGAACATGTGATGTTTGTCTTTTGGTATCTTTGTAACTTAAGTATAATGTTTCTAGTTTCATCCATTTATCTTTGAATTTCCTAATTTCAGTTTTCTTTACAGCTGAATAAAATTTCATTGTGTATAGGTACCACATTTCCGTTATGCATTCAACAGTTCATGGACATCCGAGCTGTTTCTGTTTCCTAACTATTGTGCATAGAGCAGTAATGAACATGGATTAGCAGGAGTCTATAGGATGGTATAGAGCCCTTTGGGTATTTACCCAAGATCAGTATAGCTGAATTACACGGTAGATCAATTCCTAGCCTTTTGAGGAAACCTACACTGACTTCCAGAGTGGCTGCACCAGTCTGTACTCCTAGCAGCCTTGGGTGAGGGCTCCCCTTCCCCCACACCCTCACCAGTTTTTGTTGTCATTTTCTTTAAGGAGTGTAAAACCACTCACCTAATTTCTGTCCCCACTGTTTCTTGCCCTTTCCAGAATGTCACAGAAATGGAATCATACAGTGTTTTTTTTTTTTCTCACTAAATATAAAGTTTGTAAAGCTATTCCATTGTTTTCATATATGAGGAGTTTTAAATTATTTTTCATTTTATTTATAGACAATTTGTGTACTGACCACCCATGCTCCAGTTGGATGATTTGAATAGTTTCTTGTTTGGGGCTTTTCTGATTAAATTTGCTGTAAATATTTGCAAGTAGGTTTTTATAGGAACTTTAATTCTGTTTTTCTAAGGTGTATACCTATGAATGGGATTGCTGATTTTAAAACGTTAAAAATTTATAGTTTTAATTGCAATACAGTGTGATATTTTGACAAGTTTATATTGATGAATGATTAAATCAGGTAATTAGGAAATTGGCAACTCACATATTTTGTGGTAAAAAATATTTAAAACTTTCAGTAATTGGAATAGACAATGAATGCATTGTCGTTAATCACAAGTGAAGGTTCTGTATGTCTATTAGTTATAGTGACAGTTCTGTATGTCACTAAAGCAATTTATATTGCTTGGCCATAGCACTGTCTGTCACCACCTTCCTCCCCCTTCCCTCTGTTTTCACAGGTCATATCTTCCCATGGTCCTGTGTGTGTTTGTTTCCTTTTGGATTTGAGACAGGGTCCTAGTGTGTCCCGGCTGGCTCACGATACCTAAGAATGACCTTGAACTTCTGATCTTCCTGCCTCTGTCTCCCAAGTGCTGGGCAACACGATGTCTGGCTCATGTGGTACTAGGCACGGAACCAGGACTTTCTTTGTATGCTAGGCAAGCACTCTTCCTGTTGACATATATCCCCAGGCCACTCCCCTGCACACTGCTTTGAATGTGTTCCTTGAAAGTACCATATTTTCTTCTTTCTCTCGTACCCAGAAAAGTTAAAGCTTTCTGTATTTGAGGTTAGGTTTCTGAATCTCTTAGTTTACTCTATTATCCTTATGTATCTGCCCTTTCCTGTATTCATTTTTATGTAGGTACTGGAAGAGGGTAGCATGCAGAGCAATGCAGAAGATGAGATAGTGCGTAGCTAGCAGGTTTGCAAAGGAGAGAGAAATGTCACCTGTGGCTGTCTTCATCATTGTCATGGAGTGTGGCAGAGAGACCTAGAGGGACCCGCTGTCCTTCTGTCCATCTCTCTGTGGAACTGGAGACCATCTCAAGAACACGCTCTGCTCAGCTCAGCTGCTCAGTGCTGGGGCAGTGTTCATTTGCCACAGGGCCATTATTCTTTAGTAGAGTTTAAGGTGCCATGGGGAGGTTGTGTGGACATCTCCCCATTTTCTGCCTGGCTTCAACACCTGTATCTGTCTGCAGAATATTTTGGAGCAAAGGACACATGGAGATGATTGCAGTCTAGTGACAGCCATAAATTACTGCCACTTTGGACTTTACAGTGGTCTCTGGGTTTCAGTGAAGACAGGTCTGTTCTTCAGGCAGTCTGAGTGTTCTGGCCTACCAAATACAGCTTCATCTTCTCTACCTATGGCTTCTGGTTATGTGGGTGCCTTTGGCAGATGATAGCAGCACTAGCATTTAATACATTTTGAATTTACATTTTGAATTTACATTCATTAGACAGCACTGTAATTGCATGATGGCTGTTATTTGGCAACCATGGCAGCTGTTTGAAACTGGAGAGACAGCCTCATGGGAGCAAAGTCCTTTTTCTTCCCTTTCTTGGCAAGTACAAGGAAGCGATCTCAGGGCCTTCTGCATACTAGGCAAGTGCTGTACTGATGAGCTATAGCCACATCTTGTTTACAGTTTTTATCTTGAAACATGGTTTCACTAAGTTGCCAAGGCTGGTCTTGAACTTGCTCTGTAGCTCAGGCAGGCCTCAGCATCTAGGGTAGCTGAGATTATAGGCCTGTGATACCAGGCCTGGCAATAAAACCTTTTTCTCAGTAACTCAGGCAGTTCTAAAATACCTTATCCAGGGCTGTGCATGTCTGTAATCCTGGTACTAGGGAGGTTGAAGCAGGTGTATCTCTTATTTTGAGGCCAGTCTGGTCTACATAACAAGTTCCAGGCCAGCCAGGGAGACATAGTGAGACCCTGTCTTAATCAAAAATCTAAAAATGTATTCATGCAAAGGCAATACTGCTTGCCATTGTTGTAAACATGGCATTGTGTGCTTTGCTGCTTAGATTTTAATGGTTTGTGCCCTTTAACCTTGAGGCACGAGCAGCGGTACCATGGCGTGTTGGGACATGAGGTTCCAGTTGCCGATCTCCAGTCACTGTCACCCCTCCAGAGCTCGCATCCGGCGCCTCTCCATGCACCCCTTGTACCAGTCCTGGGTAATTGCAGGTAAGACTCGGGACTGACATTCAACTTGGGAAGTTGTGCTGTGTGTTGTTGCTGAGACTCTTGCTCTCTTAGAGTCTTTGTTTTACGTGTGAACCGGATGCTTGATACTTTGCACACAGAAGCGGCCCAGCATTGTGTGTTCAGTCCTGAACTAACACTCAGCCGTTACCACCATTCTCCACTCCTTTCCTCTGCCATCTCTCATCTTTCATTTTATTTCCTTCTTTTATTTCTTTCAGACCCATGTGTTTTTGTTAAAATTGCGGCGTCTTCCTAGAAATGCAAGGAAGCAGCTGACCTGCGTCTGTGTTTCTCACAGGCCCCTGCCTTTCCATCGCTGGGCACTCGATGTTCTTGATACTGAGCTGTCTTTTTAATGTGTATGGGTGTGTTGCCGGCATGCTTGTCTGTGCACCATGTGTGTGCAGTGCGCTTAGAGGCCAGAGGAAGGTGTCATATCACCAGGGACTGGAGTTAGGGACCGTTGTAAGAGGCCTTGTGAGTCTAGGAATTGAACTTGGGTTTCAGGAAAAGCAGCTGGTGCTCTTAATTGTAGAGCCATTTCTGCAGCCTCACTTGGACATACCTTTGAAATTACTTTTCCTTATCTGTAAAGTATGGATGCAAACACCTTATAAGAATTTGAGGTGAAACAGCAAACACAGTCTGGCAGCAGAACTAAGCTTGATAACTTTAGGTTTTTCATCTGTCCTCCTGTTTCTCATAGACACAGTTCACACTCTGGAACCGAGAAGGAGAGAGCCAGCTAGCATAGCTATGCCCCAGCCACTGTCCCCTCCTTGCCTTGACAAACTAAGATGATGAGCCATAATAAACCCTGGATTCATTTTGCTCGGCCATAGCAATGGGTAAAACAGACTAACACACCAAGAAACAGCCAGACTCTACCATGGTCCAAATGGCTATATGTGGGCTTTTCTATCCAGTCAGGATCCCAACGAGACAGGTTTCTTTCTAAAGGCTCCTGTACACAGGTGTGGGAAGAGAGGCAGGAGGTGTTGTGAGGGTCTGGTTATTGGAGTTTACAAAGATGTTGAATAGAAAAACCACCTTGAGAGGAACAGTGGTGCGTGTGTGTAAACATGAACAGGCTCCCACACACCTGAGTGCATGTGAAGATCAGAGGACAACTTTCCAGTCACTTCTCTCTTCCTTGTTTTCAAGGCAGGGTCACTCCTGCTTCTGTTGCTGTTGTGTACTCTAGGCTAGCTGCCTTACGAGCTTCCAAGCAGTTCTTCTGTCTCCACCTACCATCTGGCTGTAAGAATGCTGGGATTACAGATGTGCAACACTGCATCTGGCTTTTTACTTGAATTTGGGGACCAAACTTGGGCCATCAGGTGGTGTAGCAAGTGTTTTACCCTCTGAGCCCTCTCCTCATTCCAAACAGTGATTTTTGAGGTGAGGGGTACTCTTTCGCCTCTGCCTTTAGTCTCCGATCAGGGCTGTTCATACTTGATTTAACACAGACTTACAAGGTTCTGCAGTTACAAGTCTGACCTGCATTTTGTGGTCAGGCCTACAGTGGAGGCCGTGGGAGACTCCAGTGCTGGCTTTCCCTGCTTCTCTTCCTAATGTCCCCTCTTCAGAGCTGAAGCATAGCACCGAGGCCCATTGCTGTTGATCACAAGTCTGCCTCCCTCATACAGGCACACTTTTGATTGTATTCAGGGCCCACTGGATAATTCTGAATGATTCACCCCTTGCAAGGTCCTTAGTTACATCTTTAAAATCATGCTGTTATTTAAGGCAACATTTACAGGTTCTCAGGAGTAGGACTTTAAACTATTTGGGGGCCATTCTCTTTTATTTTTAGATTGGTACAGGTCACATGCATCTAGAAGCCAGATAGTACAAGAGACAGGTATATGATTCATACGGGTCAAACGTCAGAGAGGGAGTGTAATGTAACAGTCACCCTGTGCTTTACCTGGCCTCACTGATTGGTTCCATCCCTGCTGCTCTTCTCGAATGTTCTGTTCCCCACTAGAGTGGAAGCTCCCTACAATAGGGGATTCCCTGCTCTGCTGGCCACCTTTCCCCCAGTGCCCCAGACAGTGAGGAGTGCCAGCTCTGTAGATGATAATAAGTGAATGAATCCTGGTATGTTGTTGCCCCTGCTCCCCCAGCACAGTACCTAAGGGACAGATTCTCCATTAGGCCCATGGTTTCTACTTTCCACAAATATCCTTCAATTAGAGCAAAACCCCTTGAACTTTTGCCTACTTAGTTCGTTCTGCCTGAAATGGGCCACCTGCTGCTCCATCTGTCCAGCATTTGGGGCCTGAGTAGGGTGTTTTGCCTTAGTCCCTGAGGTAGGCTGTTTCCACGTGTCTTTTCTTTTTCCTTTCTCCATTTATAGTGTAGATTCTTGAGGGGAAAAAAATCTGTATAATTTGCCTTTTTATTCCACAGTCTCTTCAAGACCTGGTTGTAATGCAGTATTTATTTACTGTTAGCATCACTCACCCAGTCTGGTGGCAAAGTTGTGCTGTTATCTTAAGAATTTTAGTATTCTTGCAGGATGGAAATAGATACAGGCTGCCTTGCATTTGCCACCAAGATGTGCAAGAAGCGCTAACAGTTGCTGTCTTTGTCACTCAGCTGTTCAGGGCAATAATGAAGTCTCCATGTGGGACATGGAGACAGGTGACAGAAGATTGACTCTCTGGGCCAGCAGTGCACCACCACTTTCCGAATTACAGGTTTGTCACCAGTGTTTACTGCAAAGAACAATGTTGTTACCTCCATCCTAAGCATGGTCTCATGGATTTTGTAGTTATGTCTAATTTGTGATTTTGATAACACAAGTTACCATGCGACTGTTGCTGCCTGTTTTCTAATTGTTTTAGCTTGCTGGGTCTGTCCTAGCCGATGTTGGTGATCCCACATCGGAGCAGAGCCTGTTAATAAGGAATGCAGTCCTCTTATATCTGCAAGGTCCCCGGCTTAGGGTTTGTGTCTCCATGGTGGTGTAAAAGCAATATGCATTCACTAGAAAATGGGCTTGGAATTTTGATTTTTTTTCCCAGGCTGGTGACGTGTGCTCTGGTCCTCTTGTGATGCTGGGTGTAGCAGCGAGCTGTAGCTGCTGGTCAGGCCATAAGAGTGAACAACCAGTTTTCTAGATTAGAGACACTACTGGGCTAGATCCCCAACACAAACTGAGCATCTTGACAAGTAAGCTAAACATAGGAAAGGTTTGGCCCCCGCTTAATAGGGTCTTAGCAAAGTAATCCTGAAGTTACTGTCTGACAGGGTCTGAGTGTGTGGCCCAAGCCAGCCTTGAGCTGGCGATACCCTGGCCTCTTCTTCCCAGATCACTCAACTACTGCAGCATACCACCATGCTCAGCCAGAGGGTCTATTTTGGAGGAGACACACTGGAGATTGAACTCAGGGCCTTACACATGCTGTGTAAGCAGCACTCTACTCTGAGCTACACCTGCAGCCCTTCAAAGCAGTTAGTTAGATCCTGAAGTCCCCCTACCCCCAAAGGAAAGGATGGGAGACCACTTACACAGGGCATACGTCTTGAGGTATGAGCTGCCTATGCAGCTATTGACAGTTAATTCACTTCTGCTGAAAATGATATTGTCAATTATGGGATGTGCAAATGTCTTTTATTTGACCACATGTTTCTTTCTTTGAAGCCTTCGCCTCACAGTGTCCATGGCATCTACTGCAGTCCTGCAGATGGAAATCCTATCCTGTTAACAGCTGGCTCAGACATGAAAATAAGGTACAGTGTCTCAAAGAGTGCTTCAGTTTGAAACAAAAGGATGCTTCTAGGCACTGGCCGTGTGGTGTTAAACTCATCAGTACCTTGCCAGACAGTGATTAGTGCCCTGCTTTGATTCTAGAAAAATCTTTTCCTGATACATTCATCAGTCCTTTTTGTATAAGCCAATAATATTAACCGCAGATCTTATCACCATTCGTTCCCTCTCCCCTAGGTTCTGGGACTTGGTTTCCCCAGAGCGGTCCTATGTTGTAGCGGGTAGCACTAATTCTCCATCTGTGTCCTACTACAAGAAGATAATAGAAGGCACTGAAGTCGTCCAGGTATGGGACTTGTTTTCTTCTAACTCTTGTAGGCCCAAAGATAGCTTTGACCAAGATATTTGAAGATTTCTTTAAGGAATATCTTTTCTTCTGTTTTTTTTTTTCTGTGGGTGGGAAGCGAGCAAGGAGAATGTTTGGCCACACTGCTCAGTTCATTGTCCTTGCTTCTCCCTCCTGAGTGATGGGAATATAGGTGTGCACCATTGTACCTCACTCACTTGGTCAATTTTAAAATGAACTGCTTTCCTTTTACAAGCAAGGAGATAAGTCTTTGTCCCAGTGCCCATAGCTAATAAATAGGAAATTGAGACCCCATCATGGCTATTGACCTCTAGAGTATCAGATGTGCTGGCCAGAGTAGGCGTTCCATAAGAGTGTTTTAAAATGCCAGAATATCAAGTATATGTCTCTATTCTATTCATATTAGTATGCACTCAGACTATACTTACCCATTTATAGCAGTTACTCATGCAATCTGATGATGGAACCTAGGTCACTCTGGACTCTTACTCTCTGTTGCATGATGACTTTAAACAAGGTGTTACTGTCTTAGCCCCAGGAATACTGTCAAGTGGTAGAAGGTAGCACAGGTTTAATTTAAGGCCTTTGTTTTGACTTCTACCCACTAAACAGGAAATTCAGAATAAGCAGAAGGTAGGACCAAGTGATGACACTCCTCGAAGGGGCCCAGAGTCTCTTCCTGTGGGACATCATGACATCATCACAGATATTGCCACCTTCCAGACAACTCAGGGCTTCATCGTGACTGCTTCTAGAGACGGGATTGTGAAGGTGTGGAAATAAATCGTGTTAACTTGTATAAAATGTACCATAATTCAAGAGAAGAACAAAAGGATTTCTAGAGAACAAACATGGTTTTTGAAGTGTCTGTATAATGGGTAAACAAATCCCAGTCACAGTGGTTAAGGATGACATGGAGAGTTTATTCATGTGCATTTCCAAAGTTGGCCGGACAGCACAATCTGGGAGTTCTCGCTGAACACGGAACAGGTGAGAAATGTAAAAAGTGAAGATGAATATGATGTCAGTTTATTTTATATGGAAAATGTAAGCTATTATGTAAACATACTTTTGTTATTATAACTGCAAGTAAATCTATTCAAGCATCTTGAGAGTTTTGCTTTGTCTGGGGCAGCATTACAGTAGTACACAGAAGCAGGACAGAACTCTTGCTCCTGTACCTTCCAGACACTTAGGGCTGCTGTCCACTACGGCCAACTTCCTGGGTATCAGCTTGAGAGCAGTGTGGCCATGCCTGGCCATCATTGTTAGAGGCGCTATGAAAAATTCCTGTCAGCTTGCATTTTCCAGTGGGATTATTTACTAACTGTATAAAAAGAGAATGCTCCAGTTAAAAAAAACATATCAAGCTTGATAAGGTCCATAGTTTGGAAGCCGATATTTTTGTGTCTGTGCAGTCCCAATTCTCTTCCAAAGAGTTTATGGTGTTCAGAATAGTAGAGGAGTAGGTAAACACCCTGCACATTTTTTATAGCCCTCTTGTTATATATACCCAGTCCTGGATTCAACAAGAGTTTCTGGATGCCAGTCATTCAAAAGGTCAAAGTTGGCCTGACTGGAGTTACAGACTTTGGAAGCTTGGCATGGGTACATCTTGTCTGCTAAGACCAGGGGCTCAGGAAGTTGTTTGACAGAGACTTGGTCTCATTCTCCATTGACTACCCTCTGCTCTCACACCTGCCCCGTGAATAACCCTGTTTGAAAGAAGTTTATTTCCCTGAATTGGTACTATTATAATCTGGCGGCTTAGTTTAGAGATAATGGGAGACAGATTCATTGCAGCCAGTTATTTTTAAACCAAGATACACCAATAATGCTTATTATGTTTCTTGACTTAAATACAGCTGTACTAAATTTTCAGACAGCTTAGGTTTTTGTTTTTTCCAATTTCTACTTTTTGGAGACAGAAGTCATAAATCTAGGAATTTGTGTTTGTCTGCACATGTGTATGTGTGGTGCTCTAAGAGTCTGGAAGAGGGTGTCTGATCCCCTAGAGCTGGAGTTACAGGCACCTGGTTGGATGTTTGGAACTAAACTCCTGCTCTCTGAAGAACCAGTGTCTTCACTGCAGACCCATCTCTAATGTCAGGGACTTACTTTTCAAAAAAATGAGTTATTTGCAGCATTCTTCAGACCTTTAATCTGTTAAGGCTTAAAATATGACCCAAGATGCTAAAATAATTTTAATAACAAGCAATTTTTTTAAATGTACTATACTTACCAACACAGAAAAAAAAATACATTTTCAAAGTATCTCCAACAGTAAGTAAATTATCTGTTCAACCAAAGTTAATAGGAAAGTCCTGCTTTTAAAATACCTCTTGAATATTGCTCAGCAACTTCTTGTGATGACACAGTTTTCCTGAGCCTCTAAGCACCTTTAGGATACACGCAGCTCATGTGTACCTGAGTACAGAGTGACAGTCACTCCTGGGCTTCTTGCTCCTCACAAGGTTCTGGGAGCTGTCTCCATGCAGTTGCCCCAGGAATGGTGGCACGAAGGGTTTTAAAGGAAAAAATAGTGCATATGGCTCATTGTTCCAGATTTCTTAAACAGAGGTACAGAAATGAAAATCTGAACACACTCTGCTGGCCTTTGGTGTCAGTGACTACCTCCCACATAGCTCCCTTTCTGAAGACTTGACATTCTACCTGGCAACGCCATCACTACTAACTGGAGAGCTGGCTATGAACCGAGGTAAGGTTTAAATAGTGGGCCTCAACACAGTGCCATTTGATGTGTAGTCATTAAAAATCCCCTCATCCTTAGAACAAAGGAATGGCTGTGGTTGAGGAGACAAAGCCATGATGGAATGCTTGAGAGGCTGGCCTCTAAGTCTCCTGCCTGATGTTGTCTAGTCCCTGGCATTTGATCAACCCAAATTTCAGGGGTTTTCTTATACTCCCCAAGCTCAGTGCCATCTAAGCTTCATTCTGAGCTCTGCCAGTCCTGCTTGGTCTGCTCACTGTAGCTCAAATGCTTGCTACCCAGCGGGGTAAAGGAACTCATAGCCCAAATTGTGACATTGTGTGTTGTCCCTCTTCTTGTCTAAGGAACAAATGGATTAGTAAAACTACCATAGCAAGGAAAAAAGAGCAGAGATCCACTGAGACGCTTGGCAGGAAGTTCTATATAGAGCACGAAGCCCAGTAGCGTGACTCGGGTTCCTGAGGAATTGGTGAAGTTGCTCAGTGAGTTTCAGAAGAGCTGGAGTCACTCTGCTGCTTAGCACACCAGGCAGACAACCTTGAAAGGCCAGGGGCAGCCTGCAGGCACAAGCCTGCCCCAGGCCAACCACCCAGTCTAGTAAGACAGTGCTGAGATAGAAGTCAGGAAGGTCACGTTTCCAAAACCAGGACCTCTCAACAGCCTCAATTTCTAGAGGAAATGTCTGAGAACTCCACAACATTAAAGATGCTTGACTAAATAGATGGAAAATAGCAGAGGGTTACAATTAAAAGAGTTAACATTGTCCCGTGGCCATATGTCTACACTGTAAAAAAAAAAAACAAAAACAAAACTTCAAAATCTGGTCTCCGGTTAACTTTTCAGAACATACCTTTCATTCTTCCATCTCCTCATGGTAATAGTTCTAGCTATCTTTCTCAGAGTGCTGGAATTGTCTGTCAGGAGTAGTCCAGTAAACCTACAAGGTAGACCCCAATACCATGAGTGGAGGGGGTTGAGGTACCGGATCGTCTACAGCCACAGGCTTGTTCTTCCCTCCAGAGCAGCCATCCAGATGCTAGTGTGCAACCCGGTGAAGCAGCTCTGAGTTGAGGAGTGGATTTGGTTCTAAGTTCAGAGTCAGACGGTGGCAAAATTCCTAAGGCTAAACGATTCGATTGCTTCATTAGCCATGTGCAGAAGCAACTTTTGTCACTCCTTTCCCATGTTTAAAGGCATAAATTGTGCTTCTGGAAAGACTTGAAATAACATCTTGGCCACCTCTCAGCGCACTTGAAAGGCGTCTTTTATCTTGAAAGCGCTTTGCCACCTCCGGTGCGTAGTCTTTGAGGATAGCTTTCTGTGGTCCCGGAACAAAGCTGCGCAGCAACAGAAGAGAATAGCATGTGAGGCAAGCCCTTCCAGCCCTCCTGGCTCTCTCTGCATTTACCTCTCGTCCTCACTCACCCCCTCAAGGGTAATTTTTAAAAATGATTGAACTGGAGATTTACATTGGCCTATCATAGTGGTTCCCAACCTTCCTAATGCTCCCCTCATGTCATGCTGACCCCTGGCCAATTCCACTGCTACATCGTAACCATAATTTTGTGACCGTTATGAATAGTAATGTAGCTATCTGAGACCCACGGGCCTATCAGAAACTGACAAACTTAACATCATAAAGTATGCAGAGGTATAATTCAGCAACAGAATTTCTTCTTCATGGAGCACGTCCCATCAGATTCTCATGCAGTTGGTCTTGCTAATTACTGAGATTTGGATTCAGACAGTGCCCCACTCTAATTTTCCCAGTTCTTCTCGCCCTCCAGTCTTCAGCAGCTTATAGACAACTTCATGATGTACCCTCCACACTTCTGCTACCCAAGGTAGGTTTCAGGGGACACTGCCACTTCACATAGCCCTCAAGTGACAGTCTGAGTGGATGCCACTCTCGCCCCCCACTGTACACCAGATGCCTACCATCTGCCCTGTGCAAGACAGGTGTGTGTTAGGGATGATGCAGGTGCATAAAAAGTCTGGGGGTTAGGAGTACCCCAACATGGTCATTTGGGTGCAGATGAAGAGAATGAAGTATCAAGAAGAGACAGTGGCGGGGCTGCAGCTGTATGCCACCATTCCTAAGACTAAGAGGGCAGGGTTACTTGCACTGAATCCGACTTTTACTTAAGACATTATTGTGAATTTGAAATTCTTGGAATTGTGGTCAAGAGGATTGGAGAGAACATCAAAGGTCAAGATCAGAACTGTGGAATTCATTTTGATCTACATCTTTACTGCTGTAAGATACCCCCAGCCTCTCTTACAAAACATCAGTGTGTGAAGAGCGAGCATAACACGAAAATACAGAAAAACCACCTTTGTTTCTCAAGCGTACGCGTCCCCCTACCCCACCACACATACATTCTTTTCCTTTCATCTATTAAGAGTGAGGTGGCAGAAACAAAAACAACCAAGACCATGCCACCCACAGGCTAGCACTGCCTGGGCTCCTGGACTCAGCTCACGGTGTACCTCAGTCCTTCTCATTTATGCTTTCCGGGATATAGAAAGTTGATCAAGTGTCCAGGCATGGCAGCAGCAGCCCTTGTACAGTCTCCTCACACCTACCCATTTCACACTGAATATTACAAATCTGATTTTCCCAAGTCACGATTGTCTCCATGCATAGAACATGATTATTGATCATGGGAGGGGCATTCTTTAATAGCTCCGGAGAGGAGGATAGTAGGAAACAGGTGTTAGGAAGGGGTGATGGGAAAATGGAGGTGTATGATAGCATAGGGGGAGAGGAGGGAGGAGTGATAACACTAAAGGGTTTTAAAACAGCAATATAGAAACATTTCCTAAGTGTACTTAAAATATATCTATGTGTATACGTATACATGTGTATGTGTGTGATTATATTTCTAATGGGTACACCACATGAGGTGATGGTCCTCTCCCCAAGAGACATGTCCCATCTAGCAAAATCCACAGTGCCAGGCTTAGGAAACCTCCCCTTCCAGCTGTTGTTGGTCAGGAGAATACAAGTTTCCATAACAGTATGAGCTACTGCCATTGCTCTTTGTTGCCTTTGGAAACTTGAAGGTAGGGGCTTATTGCTGAAGATAACATACATGGGACTTGCAGGAACCATCTGGAAGCGGCTTTCCTGAAGAGCAGCTCTCAGTAGTAGAAGGTACTATGCAAGCTGCCAAGGGAGAGGAGCAGTCAGTAGTCCTACCCAGTGCAAAGCCTATAAACCACAATGACTGGATCAACAAGATATCCCCAATGGGGCAATAATGGTCCCTTCTGTCAGACTACCAACAGCTATCTAAATGAACTTAAGGTCTGCTCAGTGGGAGAGAATTCACACCTATTACTGTAAACCTGGCCAACTACCCACGGCTATAGAAGAACATTCTACTGCCACCCAGCCCCCTAAATACAATCTTACCCTAAGTACTATCTTTATACCAATAGATGAGTGTATCTTTCAACCCTCACCAAAGAAACTTCTTTTTGCAATAGAGACTACTATAAAGATCCCCAACTCTTCAAATGCAGAGAATAAGTCAGTGGGGTACCCAACCCCAACAGATGCATCTGCAGTGGAATCCCTATACCTCTCAGGTAACATCGTGAAAGAGGGGTTGGGGAGATTTTAAGAGCCAGAGGACTGGGGTGCCTGCTGCTAGTGTCCCCTAGACATGACAGGGAAAATGCACGCATGATCTCTCAACAGTATGTTTGCATGCACAAGTCCAGCATGATGACAACACCAGTTGAATGTCAATGTGGATTGACAAAGTACACAAGCTGCCACCCTTAGGTGAAGAGCTGCAGGTGGCGATGGCTCCCGAGAGGGAGAAACAGCTTCCTTCAGGGACAAGCTTCCCACACAGGTTGTCCAATCCTAAGTGAGCAACCCTGGACACATGTACATACGGGCAATGCTAAATGGGCCCAGAAGTTGTATGTATGTGTGTGTGTGTAAACAAAAATGGAAGGAGTTGGGGGTATGAAACCATAAAGATGCAGTATTCATGCATAGAGTTCTCTAAAAACTTAAAAAATATATGAAAAATTTATCATATTCATCCACTACTACCCTCCAGTTTCCTCTAGTACCACATGCTATTTCTTTCCCAACTTAATGCCCTTTTTGTTATTAATAACCTAAGTGTAATAGTGCTTCCTATATGCACGTGGGTCTACAGCCATCAGGTGGCTACATCCCTAAAGATTTCTTCTGAGTCCAAAGTGTATCATTCTCTCAAGGCTTGATTATCTCAACTGTTATCATTATCATTCTCCTTCCCTTTTACCTCTCCTTCCCTTTTACCCCTCCTCTATTATATTTCTTAGTTCTGTTAAGGAAACAACAGCTGGAGAGATGGCAGAGTTCATTTCCCAGCACTCATGTAGGGCAGCTCACCTGGTCTTACTTCAGCTTCAGGGATCCAACACCTTTGCCCTCTGAGAGCGCCCACACTCATGCACACATACCCACCATGGAGACACAGGCATATAATTAAAAAGCTTTTTTAAAAATCACCAGAGTGCTTGCTTCAGCAGCACATATACTAAAATTGGAATGAAACAGAGAAGGTTAGCATGGCCCCTGTGCAAGGATGACATGCCAATTTGTGAACTGTTCCAAATTTTTAAAAAATCATTCCATTGTCAACTACTTTGAAGCCTGATCCTGGTACCTTTTTCTCAAAAGGATCAAGCACATTAAGCGCCTTGTCTTTGGGTGTGTCCGTGCACCCATGGATGCACATGTGGAGTCAGAGGCCCTCTACCTCTGGGGTTGGTCCTCAGGCCTTGTTTGAGACAAGGTCTCTCACTGGCTGCTAGTAGGTGGCCATGAGCCTCCTGGTGCCATTGCACCTGCCTCTTCTGTGGGTTCTGGAGATCCAGACGCAGGCCCTCAACGTTTACAAGGCATTATGTACTGAGCCCATGCCTTATCTCTGAAGCTTCCCTTTTTTGCTGTGTTATAGATGGGCATTTGTGGTTGATAGAGCATCTAATAAGGATCACTTGACTACCTAGTTTGGTGTTTTTTTCTCCTGTGTGTATTGTTGGGGAGATTCTTTGCTGATTGGTAACTCCAGCAACGCATTCGGGGCAGAAATAAGGATAAAATAATTCAATTTTTCAACCCGAGCCCTAGTAAAACTTATAGAAAGCAAGTTGTGGCATAATCTAGATAAAACTGGAGGAGGAACTAGCTGTAGACCTCCATTATTTGTGGTCACAGATTCCTCCATCTGTAGATAATCTGGAGGTGGGCATGCCATAGTTACTGACTAGAGTCGCTGAGATGAATAATTCACATCAGGTTGCTTCTATCTCTAAATTCTTTTTTGATGTTAACAAGTTGTGCATCCAGGAAATGTACTCTGGAAGGCAAACGTGCAGCAGCTGTGTCATTCATATGGCAATGGTGACCGTCCATTTTTACCATCCACCCCTTCAGGCTCTGCTTGCCCCTGTTTTGGAGTCTGGCACAGTGTGTAGGTGGCTTTGTGTCTTTTTACTATCTTGGAGCAGAGCTAAGTGCTTACAGAAAGCTGTCCTGTAGTCTCGCCTTCTAGCCATCTGTCTTTGCAGTTGCTTGTGGTGAGAGTCAGGGCCTTTCTTCTCCATCTGCTACGAACTGGCTTCTGCATGTCTTCCTCAAAGCCCCTGCTGCAGGATGACTTAACAGCTCCAATGCACATCACTCTCAGGATGGAAGGTCATCTGGCTGGCTGGACCCTGTGCCTAGCAGGCATTCCAGCCTCCTCAATCCCGTGTTCCTTTCTGCCTCACTCCTCTTGAAAGGCTCAGGCAGGGAGCTTGGGAAGCAACTCTGTGACTGCTTTTATCACAATCTTTGGATACTTAAGAGAAGGCCTGGGGAGTTCCCAGCGATCGCACCATCAGGGAGCTCACGGGCAGTGGTATAGATTTTCCATCTCACTTCCTTGATGCCCCAGCCACTTAAACGATTTCAAGTTCACAGGAGAAGCTGCGCCTCTGTATCTAGGACACTGCAGAGGAGAAATTACCTGACCAGAAGCCCTGTGGATTCTCTCTTCCCACAAAGCAGTTTCTAGAATTGCCTCTTGATTCTCTCTTCCCACTCAGCTTGCTCTTCCAACAAAGCAGTTTCTAGAATTGCCTCTTGAATGTGTAGGTTGGCTCTGACACCTGCCTTTGTGGTCTGAGCTGGCTACATATTTGTGAAGCCCAGGGAAGAAGGAAAATCCAAGCCTGAGTCAAAAGGCAGAACAAAAGCTTCTTCTTCTGTGGGTGTCCCCTCCCTGCCTGTGGCTGTTTTTCGTTTGTCATTTAACACTGATCTCTGGCATGGGGAAGCACAAACACTTACCGTCCCATGTCTTGGCCTGCCATCCTCTGGACAGACACAGAAGCTGAGCCCCTTTCCTCAGCTATCCTAGATGAGCCCCTGGATCCACAGTGACCCAAAATATCACCCCTTTCTTGCTAGGAATCCTGAGTGGAGATGAACAAAAGCAAATGCAGGGATGGCAGCAGCCCGAACTGAAGCTCCCAATACAGAGTGCCTGGCACAAGCCTCCCACGAAGAGAGTGGGAAAGACAGGCTGGGCAAGCCAGAAGATGCAGCAGGGGCTGGTCCAGGGGACGCAGCAGGAGGTAGATTTCAAGTGAACAGTGGCTCTAAGCCCTGACGGAGGGCTTTATTTTTCCATCTCTTCGAAAAGCCAAATTCAAAACCAACAGCAGGTGCTGAGAACTCAGCCTAAATGTGCACAGCCCTTCAGAGTTCCTCGAGGCTGCTTTCACACACACTTTCCTCGGCCCCTTGACCCCAGGCATGGCGTCTCCTCCACACCAAACCTGGTCCACTTACTCATCCACCCATACCTGATCCCTCTTCTTCAGTTCCGGGTACTTGCAGTAGGGGGAGCCCTACTCTTGGACCAGCTTCATAAACGGCTTCAGGCTGGACTTCAGGAAGATTTTGCTGCTGGACAGTTCCCCTGGATTGCTCAATGCTGGAGGGGAACCAGAGCCTCCATGCAGGGGCTTCTCTGGGGTTCTTAGCACCCAGACTGGGAATGTTTGCCCAGTCCTGATGACCACACAGAATAGAATGCACACACTTCAGGAGAGACACACCATCAACAGTGTTTGTCTAAGTGTGAGCCAGGTGATGGTGCTTGGTTATGGCTAGCACCTGGGTGTATTCGTGTGTATTAGTCCACAGTGGCTTAGCACAGAAGTGCTACTGTCTGTCTGATGGCTCAATGGGCAAAGAGCTTGCTACAGAAGCCTCAGAACTGGAATTCAGGTCTCCAGAACCCATGAAGGTGGATCAGCATTCTGCCTGTAATTTCAGCGTGGCAGGGGATAAAGATGGAATCCTGGAGCAAGTCTGCTAACCAGGCTTGCTAAAACATCAAGCAGCCTCATGGAAGGAATCTGTATACAGATATATGAGACGAAGGTTGATCAAGGAAGACATTTGTGTCGACCTCAGGCCTCTAATACATGCGCATGTGTGCACGTGCACACACACACAACAACAGCAACGACTCATCTAAACCTAGGTTGCAACCATCATACGTCACTTTAAAATTCTTTAGCAAGCTTCTCGTAAAGACACTCTTCTGCACACCAAGAAGCCCATAGTTCAATAACTTCAATGTATTGTCCACAATCAATTTTCCCCAGATGTTCTCCAAATCACTTTTATATGGGCTGTTTTTTCTTCCCCCTGATCTAGGATCCAATTAAAGTTCACAGAATTAACAGTTGGCTGCCCTGTCTCTTTAGTTCTCTCATTCTAGAACTTTCATCCCTATCCCTTTATTCATGACATAAGACCTACAATCTAACAGGATGCACATAACCCCAGCACTTCAGGAACCACACAGCACCACGGCCTCATGAGCCACACAGCATCAGCATCCCAGGAACCACACAGCATCAGCACCTCAGGGACCATACACCGCCAGCACCTGTCAACTAAAGATAACCAGTTACTATATTTGTAACTAGTATTATGATTATAAATTGATGTTTTCTGACCCTACCATTGTAGGTTTGTTATCTAGTATTATATAAAAGAATAAAAATACTTCTACTTTGTTATTTCCAGATCAACTTGGTCATTTAAAAACATCTCTGGCTCCCTTAAATCATAATTTAATATATAAAACAGGTTTCTATCTGTCTTCAATAGGTGAAAGGAGAGGGAGAAGAAGAAGAAGAGAAAAAATAAGAATCAGGAGAGATGCATATGCACTTATGGAATCAAACCAAACACACAGTACCTTCGATGCTGGCGTGGGGATCGCTTCAGATCTGTAGGGCTGAGTCTGTTGCACTTGGCTTTGAAGTTGACGGGTGGGTACTTGTTCATCCCACCTAGAAAGAGAAAAGGCTTTCATAAGGCTCTCACCTGGGCTCTTAGCATGTCTATTCCATGCATTATCACTTCAGTTCCCAGGGCCCATCAAGATGTCACTGGGCATGAGAAATGCCTTAGGGAAGTCTCCAAACTAAGTTTGGAAAAGAAGTTTTTAATGAATATATAGATGAATTGAACCATCTTTTCACTGAGATGCCTGGAGCTCCTAAAGTCGCTTAGCCATTATGAAAGATAACATGAGCCAGTCAGTCCTAATAATGCTCTTGCCTTTGATAGGAACTAATTAGATTTGATTTGTTTTTGTGGAGGATCAAAATGCAAAGGGAACCGGGTAGTCCCTTTATGTTAGCAACAAACTAAGTGCTTTCGGGTTTAATTCAGCGTCTCGCTGAATTCATTTGGAAGAGTATTAATTTTTCATAACAGTAAAGCATGCTTTAATCCATTTAAAAATGCAAAAGCTATTTTTTACAGAAAAAATTAAAAATGTGTTATACATGCACTGAAAGCATGAAGTAAAAGAGATTTGTTAAACAAACATCTTTGTGGAAAAGCCAGGCCCAGGGTCATACACTTACAGTCCTGGCACTGGGGAGGCAACCATAGGTAGATCCCTAGGATTCACTGGCCAGCCAGCCAGCCTTCTTAATGAGACTACTGAGAAACCCTGTCTCAAAAAAAAAAAACAAAAAAACAAAAAAAACCATGGTGGATGTTGCCTGAGGAATGACACTTGAGACTGTCCTCTGGCTCACACACACATTCTCTCCCTCCCTCCCTCTCTCCCTGCACTCTCCCTCTCCCTACACACACTCTCTCTCTCCTCTCTCTCCCTCCTCTCTCTCCTCTCTCTCCGTCCTCTCTCTCTCCGTCCTCTCTCTCTGTCTTCTCTCTCTCTGTCTTCTCTCTCTCTGTCCTCTCTCTCTCTGTCCTCTCTCTCTCTCTGTCCTCTCTCTCTCTCTGTCCTCTCTCTGTCCTCTCTCTCTCTGTCCTCTCTCTCTCTGTCCTCTCTCTCTCTGTCCTCTCTCCTCTCTCTCTGTCACGCGCACGCGCGCGCACACACACACACACACACACACACACACACACACACACACACACACACACACAAATACACCTTTCTGGTGATGCAGGGTTCTTCCAACTAACAGGCCTGTCTTGGCTGCAACAGAGACTATCTTCAAATCTGCTATTACAGGAAGGGCAGTATATGAGACAGTGTGACGTGATACTGTGCTGCTCCTGGCCTTAGAGTGTTTGGTTTTTGTTGTTTGTTTGTTTGTCCTCCTGCCTCTGCCGCTCAGGAACAAGAATTACATGTGTGCACTGTGCCCACCAAGTCTGGCTTTGGGTTTTCATGTTTTTTGTTTTGTTTTGTTTTGTTTTTTTGAACTCTAAGTAAAGGGTTGTTGAGCTTGTGTCCCTTAAGAAATGTGCTGCTCTGATGTGGACCGTGCTCAGTTGTCTGCTTTGTGGCAGTGTGCCAAATGGGTCACAAACACTTGGAAGGCTTCTAAAACCTCAGAAAGGAAGTGGACGGCTCTAGTCCCTAAGCCTGGCAACCGAATAGCCAGTGGCTCAAAGTTAGATGGCCAGTAATTACAATTGGGTTGAATGGGTATGACCATGGGGACCTGCAGTGGAAGTGACTTTCTGCAGTTTTGCAGCTGGATTTTAGAGATGGAACTTTCTAGATGTCTAGACAGTTCTGGAAATGGGATAGCAGCAGCTGCATCATAGTCATAGTTCAAGTTCTTTCTGTATGTCCCATGAGTGCTACCTGCCCTTTTCCTGAGTGGGAGGTGCTGCCTCATCTGGTCATGGATGCATTGGCACAAAACTTCAGTAAGAATTAAGGGATTCCAGGAAGGAACCCCAGGTCAAGTCTTCCAATTTCATGGGCCATCAAGCATGCTTTTTTTTTTTTTTTTTTTTTACCAAGTGGCCTTATGTTCATTCCCTGTGAAAGGCTCCCTTCAGGGTGACACCTTGGCCTTAGCTTTGGTATGTTTGGGGTGAGAACATACCAAAATAAATTTCACTCTGGGATCTCACTACTCCTATACCCATGTCTCTGAAACCATCTCCTACGTATGAGCCTCCTGGAACTCTGACAAGATGTACATTCTGGTTCAGAACATCTGGGGTGGGACCTGCACCTTCGTCTCTAACCAGCTCCAGCTGCTAGTTCATCCTCGTCATAAACTCACAGCAAATAGGATGTGACATCAACCCCCTCAGCAGTCTCTCTCCACCTGCACTGCTCAGCATCTCTACAGCCTTAGCCCACCTCACTGTTTAATACAATGACAAGCTTGGGAAATAGCCAGGCACTCACTGAAGCAGCCTTCGGCCTATGTGTTCCCTGTTCTTTATCTGGACTCCTGGGGACAGGAGTCAGCAGGCTCTGAAAACACTGAGACATTAGCCCACTGGGTTTCCACCTTCAGCCTTGTATCTGGGCATTGCTGCATCCAAAATGGATTGCATATTTTTCAGGATCTAAGGGAAACAGCCCACGTTTGTTTCCGTATGGGCACCACTTGTTCTCACTACTGGATCCTAAGAGGCCACAAAGCCAGGAGGAAGTTTTGCAAAGCCTTGCCTTTCATTCTAGCTAATAAAATGGTACCTCCTGACACCCCCAGCTTGGCCTTTGGAACTTGTCAAAGCAAAGCCAAGACTTGTTTCATTTTTTGGCTTCTTTGTGTTAACTGTGAAACCTCCCACCGAAGGGCAGCATGCTAGTGTTACGTGGCAAGGGTTCTGCTCTGGAGCTAGAGTCCAGGCTGTGACTTCACATCCCCAGACCTCTCCATACAGACAGATGTGTACATAGCTGCTTGTTATGATTGCTTCTCCATAGGAACCAGAGGCACAAAAAAGATGAGCCAGGAAAATAAATACTTAGAAACCAGTGTCATCCCTCCCTCCGTCCATTATCACATATTTCCCTCTCTGACCCTACAGTGCCCTTGAAGACAAACCAGATGTGTCCAAGGTCCAAGCTGCAACACAGCAGCTCACTGTTCTTCTGGGGGAATAGCAAGCAGGCTCTTACATACGAGAGTTAGTTTTGTGCATATGACTTACGCCTAATGGAGTTTAGAAAGGACTTCACAAACTTCACACCATATCCATGGTCAGGTTTATGAATCCGGCCAAGCTGGATCAAATGCTGGTCCATAGGGTGGCTGGCCAGGTCTTCCAGTTCCTTGTCATTCCAGTCAGGGCCCAAGGAAAACACAAAGAGGGCATAGCCCTGACATTTGGCTCGTAGGGACTCTTTCTTTAAGGTGGCCCCATCCAGGTGGCTGGTTTCCCCAGCAGATATCACAAATATGACTTTGTTTTTCCTTGGGTTGGGTGTGTTTAAAAAGACATTGTCCAGAGCCCACCTGAGGGCATGGCCAAGGAAAGTGTCTCCATTCAGCTGCTGGACTGCTTGTCCCACGTGCCTCTTCATAAGGCGCTTACTGCCATAGGTGGTTAGGTTGAACTCAGTTCTAACTGGACTCCTTTGGGTGTTGGGTAGGAAGTTGGGGGGAGCATGGCTCAGTAGGGCCACCCTGTCTCCAGTGACAGATGTCTCTGGCTCTGGAGTGACCTCGAAGTGATCTAGCAGTGCCTCCAGAAAGTCTCTCATGTCTTCAAATTCTGCACTCCCCACATGCCGGGAGCTGTCCAGCAGGAATGCTGCATCCAGGTAGGACTGCATCGGGGATGGTTTGGCTTGGTCGCAAGAAGCGTCCGGCTTGCATAGGTCTGCAAATCAAGTCATTTAGAGTTACTAAGCAGATATGGACAGGGAGTGGCAAGATTCCACCTTGGCTATTTTAGCATCTAGGAACTACATAGTCTTAGCTCATAAACTAGTCACTTCTTTAACATCAAGAGTAGGAGTTTATCACCAGAAGGTCTAGATCTGATACCAACCTGTGAACAGTTGACTCTATTCCATGCCACCAGGCTTTTTTTAAGCTGTGTTCAATGGAAGTTTAAACTTGACTGCTGTGTTCATAAAATTTGAAGTGAGCAATTCATCTCCTACATACTAGAACATACTGTAAGAACACTCGCTAGTTGTTGACAGTGTGCAGGCTAAACTAAGGGCCTTACTCAACTCCACTAGCTCTGAAAAACTCATCTGCTTTGAAAATTAAGCTTTAAAAGGCAATGTGTCTTTTATTTCAATTTAAGTAAGAGTTTACAACTTCATGCCCCTTATAAAAATGCTCTTCCATAAAGCGAAGTCATTTTTATAAATATGCCTCTCATTATGCATGCATAGCAAGAAAAAAACAGAGAGTAGATTTTATTGAATGTGACCACAAAGAATGTTCAGAGGAATATGATAAATGGGAAATGGGAGAATTCTAGAAGTCACTTAATCTATTTTCATAGAAACAACTGAAGCAGGAGAGCAAGTCATTATGAGGGATGCACCATATTTCTAGAAGTTTCTGTACATGAAGTCAATGACAATTTCTTTTTAACGTTCTTCTGTTTGTGTATGAATGTGGGTATTGTAGCACAGCATGTGTGTGGAGGCAGAGGACAACTTTCAAGAGTCAGTACCCTCCCTTCCACCTGGGTCCTGGGGATTGAACTCAAGTTGTCCTGTTTGGGGACAAGCACTTTTACTTCCTGAGCTACCATGCAGGCTGCATGAGTCAGTGTTTCATTGTTAGAGGATTTTAGAAGTCTCTTAATCTATTTTCATAGAATGGGCTGAAGCAGGACACATGAGGTAGCAGGATGGTCCCTTCACCTGAGAGCTGTGATGCCTAGGTTCTTATAACAAACATGACATCACCTCTGACCAGGCCCCTTTTGGGCCTCAGTTGTGCATACTTCCTCTGCACAATTAGGTAGTTGCACCTAACTGGGACCAGGCTGACCCAGACATCCTTGCAAGGCTGATTGTCTAGTTTGTCATTAAATGTGATGCCTGAGGATGAGAATGTGTTCTTTAAAAACCAAAGGGGAATTGGAGAAATGGAAGCATGTAGTTGGAACTTAGATACAGCATGGACCATAAGTATCAATTAGTAAGTGAAAAACCTAATGGCTAGCATGCAGATCCTGTGGGTGTAGCAAACTTTCTAGCTTTGTGCTTGCTCATGGATTCAATAAAGATGGCTCTGCCTAAGTCCCTTCCTGAAGCTTAGTGAAATTTTATGGCCCTGCATAATGGTCAGATGACAGAATAGTCCCCTGTGTGCAGAGCAGTTTCTAAAACCAGGGACAGCAGGCTGCCCATTTGCTCTGTTTTGTGGGGTTTTTAATTGCAGGAAATGACAGCCAAATATCTTCCATTATATGCCTGGGAGACCAAACAAGGGTTTAAGCCAAGGCATGGAGCCAAAAATCTACCCCAAGTCACATCTGTGCAGTTTCTGACTGTGCAACACATCAGCACACTGTAGGACCTGGCATGTTCAGGGCTGCAACTGAGAATGTATAGGGCAGAGAAATCTTAATGCTACACTGGTTTGGGTGGGATGAGGGGCAACAGAATCCAAAATTCCCAGTGTGATCAATATAACTGGATAATTGAGCAGAGAGCTTGATGCCAGGGCTGCAGAGGGAGACAGAAAAGAAACCTGGAAACTGTCCCCTTCTCCTCAGAATCACACTCTCCATGTGAGTTCATCTACACAGCAAACCCCAGCACTCTACTGGCACACACAGAGAAGGTTTCAGACATCTTCTCCAGGTCTAAATGGAGAGTTTCAGGGAACAGAATGAGACTTTCATTCTGCAAAAAGTGAAGGGGCTTCAGAGCCAGCTTTCCTGGGTTTGATCTGGTTACGGGGCCCTGAGAAAAATATCTCTCCATTTGATTCCCTCCGTCTGTACAATGGCACTAATAATAGTTCAAACTAGAATGACACAATTTATATAAACCAATTAAAACCGTGCTTAGAACATAAGAAAGCCAATGGCTTAAGTCTCAACTGTCGCCATGATAGTTGGCATCATGCAGCGTAATTAGAACAGTGCACAGCCTGCAGCAGAAAGCAGAGACTGCCTGCTGTCATGACCACCTGTAACCCCGGCAGTTTCCACATGGTTATTGGAGCATCAAATGGAAGAGGAGAGAGACTGTTCCCAGCTAGACCAAAAGATTTGTGCATAAAACACCACAGTCAATACTGCAGATCTTCCTGATGCCTAACTCTTGGGAGTCTGTCAAGATTCCTGGATGAGAATGTATGAGTTCCTATCTTCCACTCCTACTGCACTGAGAACCAAATTACCACCCAGAAAGGAAAGTGCCAGGTCACTCAAAAGCCTTTCTTTGAAGTTGTGAACATTTGAGATTTAGAAAACACATATAAAATACACAACAGCATGAAAAACTTTGCAAGAAGACAGACTAAAGTTGTTGTTGTTGTTGTTTTAAATTATACTGTTCCCTGGAAGTTGGGCTAAAGTAGAGGGGGCAGGAATGTAACCCTCCTGCTGGGATCCACTGGAGGAGCCCTGCAGGCTGAGCTGAGAGGTTCCATCTGTGGAAGATGCAGTGTGTGCCCCAAGTCCCAGTGAGGTCTGCCCCAGGCTTTGCATATCCCTGTGGCTGGCTTCCAGCCCCTCCTGCCAACGGTGACTCAACACACTTAGTAGACCTGATCAAATTTGCTTCTCCCCGTGGGTCTCACCATAGCAGAAAGTGCACCGCTGGAGTTTCTCTAATGTTGGCACGACGTCAGTCCCGGAGGGAACCACAATGACTTGGAATGTGCCGGTGTCATCAATCTAGAAGAAGCAGAAGCAGGAGAAAGAACTGCTTAGCCGGTTGGGATTGTAAGAACCTTCCAGCACTGTTCAAGAGCTGAGGTCAGGCGAGGGCAACCCCACAAGGCTGCTGGGAGGTGGCCCAGCTGGTTTTCACCCCCTTTAGCTATCAGTGGGAATTCTCTGCCTGCTGACAGTTACACTATAAAGTACTGAAACACAGTGGGTGCAGTGTGGCTCAGCAGGGAACACAGAGCATTTCATATCCGTCACCCAGCTAGCCTGGGCATTTCCCATCTTCATTTTTCATATAGAGGAGCTGAAACTCAGAGAAATGAACAGCTGATCAAAAGAGACAGCCTACACGAGTCAGTTATGGAAAGAATGAGACACCACCTCCAAGTCCCAGAGAGCTGGGAAACAGAGGGCGGCTCTTTATCATGCAGTCAAATTGACAAGCAAAATTAGCCATGCCACTGTCTTAACTTTTCTTGTGAACTAGGTATTGAAGAAGAAATAGGCTCAGATCCAGGCCTAGGTGGCTTCCTTCCCTGAAACATCTCAATCTTTCCGCTGCAGCAGTACCATTAGTAGCCCATCTAGGGAGCTAGAGGGTGCAGAGTCTTGACTAGCGCCCCAGCAGAAGCTACAATGTTGGTGGTGTTTAGAGGCATCTACAGAGTCTCAAGTGAACCACAGCTTTACTCCACCTGAACAGTGATGAGTGACTGAAAGCCAAGCCAGGGCCAGATCAGAGAGTGATGGGAGAAGATGAGGGTGTGCCAACTGACCACGAATAGTGAACTTGCCTGTCAACTGTGAGATTGTTAGCAAATGAAGGAGAATTACAGTGACCCCATCCTGTGGCTAAGATGGGCCAGATAATGTTTGTTCCCAGTGAATCATTTAGACTCTTAATAGCTCTTCTCTCTCTTTGGCAAGCCTCATTCCCACACTTAATCCATAGAGGGGTGAGCATGGAGGTCCTGGTTACCCAGGGTTATACCATTTCTCTGACCAGAACCAACTGGACCAGAGCAGGACATCTGAGCCAGACAGAACTGTTCCTTCAGGAGTTGAGAACTGGAGTCCTGGGGACTGCAGGACTGTCTAGACGCAAGAGTCTGCAGACACAGGGGGCATATTCTATCTGGTGGACTGAGGAAGGACAGGAATGAGAAGAGAGGAGGAGGAGGAAGGAGGGGATCCTCCCAAGGCTTAGCCCTGTTTCTTTCCATTTTTATCCTGCACATAACAGATTGAGGAACCTGTGATTGTCAAGTTCCTCTCTGGCTGCCCACTGCTTTGCATTGCTCTTTTTCCTGGGACAGAGTGGAAGACTCAGATCTTGTGCGAAGTGAAGATTTGGGTTATATTGCTAGACACAAATCCACAGAGAAAGGAACACAGTGTGCCAGAGAAAGACAAACAGGAAACAACAAAAGCGAGCATGATGCCCACATGGGGTGGGCATGGAGGTTTGGCAGTGAAGGGGACAGAGCTGTGGTGACATGAACAGGGACTTGGTGTGGTGGAATGCAGTGCTCTGTTTCCTCTTTATGTCTGCAGTAAAGTCAGCATCCCTCACGGACTGTGCAAAGAATGACTAGATACCAAGTCACTGTGGGCTCAGGGAGTGTAGGTCAGCCATCCAGGGTGGGAGTGGGCTGCAAGGATGATATGGAATAAGCCAGAAGAAATTTAGAAACAAGGTAAGCCAGCCTTAACTCTTTGCAGACGAAAGTGAGCTCAGGCTAGGAGTGGGGACCCGAAGGCTTGAGTGCCAGGTTTACTCTTTCTCAACAAGATCTAGCTTCCATGCTCCAGCCACTTAAAAGTTCTAGCTGTGGATCCAGGTTGAGAGTGCTGTTTCTCAGGACATTGTCCAGGGAATGTTGCCATCTGCTAACTCTAGCTTTGTGTTCTGTGCGTCTACAACATAACAACTTCCACATTTCTGGCACCCTGCTTCACAATGGATGCTCACATTTAATCCCGTGTTTGCACAATGATATAAAGCTAAAAGCAGATCTTCCTCACTGATTCTAATGAGTCATTCTACTAGGGAGAGTCCACTGGTGATCTGCAGGCTCCCAACACCCCAGCGAGGCTCTTCAGAAAGTCTGAAAGCCATGTGGTTTTAGGAACCACCGATCCCACTGCTTACCATGGGGGTGGCAATAATAGCAACCCCCCCTTAATCTGAATGTGAGCTGGTGGTTTAAGATGAAACGTTTCTGTGTTTGCTTCCCTGAAAAATGCAAAGAAGCACCAGCCTGACTGACACAGTTGCAGACGGACAGTGTGGGCACTCTGTGGATGGTTCTGGATCGGTTGTCTTTCATAGGCACCACAGCACTCCATAAGATGGCACATAAGAAAAAAATGCCATTCTTTTATGATGAAAAGTTTTCATTCTTTAGAATGCACAGAGAAGGCTGGGGAGACAAGATGTGCTAGCTAGTTTTATGTCAACTTGACACAAGCTAGAGTTATATAAGTAGTACGAACCACATTTGAAAACAATGTCCTCATAAGGTTGGTCTGTAGGCAAGTCCGTGGGGTACTGTCTTGATTAATGGCTGATGTGGGAGGGATCATCCTGCAGGGAGTGGTGCCATCCCTGGGCAGGTGGTCCTGGGTTCTATAAGAAAGCAGGCTGAGAAACCCATGGGGAACAAGCCAGTAGGCAGCCTCCTCCATGGCCTCTGCATCAGCTCCTGCCTTCAGGTTCCTGCCCTGCTTGAGTTCCTGTGTCCTGAGTTCCTTCCATGATGGACTATGATGTGAAAGTATAAACCAAACAAACCCTTTCCTTGCAAGTTGCTTTTGGTTATGGTGTTTCATCACAGCAATAGAAACCCTGAGGGTGATCAGAGTTTTAGTGTCCCTGACACAGAACTGCACACGTACAGGATTTCAGCCTGACCTGCTCAACTTTCAGGTGAGCTGAGATTTAGACAGTAAGTATGAAGGAAGTTTCAAATTACGGCCCTCTGTTACTGTGTTACTAGAGTTTTGAGTTCTGTTCTTTAAAAAAAAAAAAAAAATGTCTTAAGTATTCAGGAGGCAGGGGCAGGCAGATCTCCGTGAGTTCTCAGCCAGCCAGAGCTACATACTGAGACCTTGTCTCAAAAACAAAAACAAACCAAAACCAACAACAAAATACTAATGATCAAAACCAATTGTTTA
The DNA here is from genome assembly GCF_003668045.3 of Cricetulus griseus. Classification (NCBI taxonomy): domain Eukaryota; kingdom Metazoa; phylum Chordata; class Mammalia; order Rodentia; family Cricetidae; genus Cricetulus; species Cricetulus griseus. The sequence goes on from NC_048597.1 coordinate 213,901,222, forward strand.
AATGTAGGGAAAGCACAGGGAATGGAAATGGACAGAAAAAAGAAAAAGGCAGCAATAGAAAAAGCAAAAAGAATTTCTGCTTATAGTCAGGCATTGGGTTCTAACCAGCTGGCCACTGCTCCTCTTTAAAGCCCTCTAGACAGCGTGGATGGGCCCCTCAATGGCAGAGTAGGCTTAGGGGCCTCTGGCCCCTTCTTATGTCCTCAGAGCCTAGGGATGCCCTGGCAAACTCAAGCCCTTCTGAAACATTTTAACACCAACAAACCTGGGTCAGTTCTCACTTGGGACCCTTCACTCACCTGCTGCCGCCCAGACTTAAAAGGTTTGTTGTTGTTTTAAAGTTAATAAAAAGTTAAGACGCTTTGTATGCTCTTGACATGTGTCAGAGGACAACATGGTATAGGTCCTCCCTCCCACCTTGGTTGAGGCAAGGTCTCCTTGTTCACTGCTGTGTACTCCAGACTAGCCTACCTGCTTCTGAGGTTTTCTCTGCCCCCATCTCCCTGTAGGAGGGCTGGGATTACAGAATCCACAGTTCCTGTGGATTCTGGGGATTCAAACTCTGGTCCTCAGGTAAAGTGCTTTACAGCTGGGCCATACCCCTTCCCCCACCAACAAGGCTGGTTTTCTTGTTTTTTTAATTGATCTTCACTAAGCCAATCTCTAGACAATTTAGGTAGGCTGGAGAAACTAGATTCACCTATCTTTGTGGTTGCTCACACTCAAAAGTTGAAAAACCAACCCCAAATCAAAATACCTTTCATCCGTTGTATTCTGTGTATGAACTTTCTGAGTGAGTAGAGCACTGTCCATTTAAATCCTGTCACAAATGCCACCAATCAGGCTATGGAGTTGTCCTTTGTTTTGTGACTAAATAAAGTCAGCAGATTAGGGACTTAACAAGGACTCTGTCACCAAAATCACTTAGAGAATTTCCAGGCTGTCTTTGCATAGCCTAGCCAGAGCCTTTTTGTAGTCTATGAAGAGTGTTCTTCTGAGACATCAGCCTTTTCTGTTTCTATAATTGTGAGTCAGTCCAGTGATGCTAATAGCGATTTCATGGCCTGTACTACCCAGGTCCCATTAGTATTAAACATCATTAAGCTACTGAAAAAAAAAAAGTGAGTGATCGTGCTTGTGCTTGCTAGAATGTTCCGGGTCCTGAGGCACCGTATTACATCACCTTACCCTTTACATCCTCTCTGGGTACCACTCTCCTTATTTCACAGAGAAGTATCTTTGAACCCTGTTGCTTCAGTGCTGCCACAGATTACAAAGTTGGAAAAGACCTTGAGGAAATGGTGCTCACCTCCAGTCTCTAGGAGAGAACCAGATCTTCACAATAGGGTGATGTCTTGACCAGCTGAGCCAAATTTAAGTGCACAACCACGGTGAGTCAAAATGGCTCCCGGAAGTTCTGACTTCAGCCTCACCTCTCATCTCACCAGGAAGGAGCGCAGCTATTGTTCTGCAGTTCTTTGCTTAAAGACAATGCTTCTGTTGCTCCTTGTTTTCCTTTCTCTAAAGAACTGTCAAGTGTTGGGACTTACTTAGGATGCATTTTCCAATACTCTGGTGCTGCCGTCTGGCGCTCCACGTGAATGAGGCCCACATCATGCTGTGGCAGCACTGACTGCAAGGATACTTGGCTGGGGTCTGCGTGTCTTTTGCAATGAAGCCACTAGGGATGGGATGTTTTGATTCTATGAACAGGTGGTTTACAGAGGAATACTACATGCTGGGTTTCATCCTTAACCTAAGAGGCCTCAGTCAGAATGGCTTTTCTTTTGTAAAGTGGGGACCGACCGTTACGTAACTGAAGTGAAAAAACATCAACCTATTTGTTTACCTTCTTTGCTGTTGTGTGGATGTGTGATTCATGGATGTGTTGTTCTGTGTGTTTGGACATTCATGTAACATGCATGGGGAAGCCAAAGGCTGTTATCCAGATGTCTTTCTCAGTCACTCTCTACCTTAATTTTTGAGACAGGGTCTCTTGATGAACCCAGAGCTCAGCTTTCCTTTAGGCTGATTGGCCAGTAAGCTCCACACAGCCCTGCCCAGCACTGGGCTTACAGATGTGTACTTTCATGCTTAGCCATTGTATGGGTGCTGGGGACTGGAATTCAGGTCCTAATGCACTTTACTGATCAAGCTACTTCCACGCCTCCATATTTTGGGTTTTGAGACAGGTTTTTCACATAATCCAGACCAGCCTCGAACACATCATGTAGGCAAGGATGTCCTTCAACTCCTGATCCCCATACCCCTGCCTCTCAAGTGCTGGGATTACAGGGGTGTGCCCCCATACCTAATTAGCCAACTTTTTAAAATCACACAGCAATGACTACTACCATGATCATCTAAAGGACATCCACATCTGTGTACTAGCCTCCTGATTTGGTATCTTTGGATGCAGCGGCAATGTGGAGAATAGCTAGGGAAGCAATGGCAAAGAACCTGAGCATCACATCCTGACATTGCCGCTTCGCAGCTGTGGGTCCTGGACCAGAAGCTAACCTTCTCTAGGCTCAGTCTTTTCATCTACAAAATGAAAAAAATGATCTCCATCTCGCACACAGTAGTTATGAGAATTCAATGGGATAATGAACACAGAGCTTATCTAGCGCCTGGTAAACAGCAATAAAGTATCTGTCGTTGTATTTTGCTAACCAGAATGACCTTCTTCTGAAGGTAGGAAAACATAAGCTATATACTTTCTTATGAGCTTTCTGAAGATTGGTGATGTTCATGAACAAAAAGTGTTTTATGCACTGCTTACCGAAAAGGCACGCTTGATGGAGGGCACATTGCTGAATGCAATCACCACTGGCACAATGTCCAGGGCACTGAACTCCATGGCAGCCGTGGTGATGGACTGGACATCGGCCGACTGACCACTGCTGAAAAACGTGGCGATTTTCCTCACATGAGCCCCTGGCAGGGTTCGCTTGAAGATATTCCTAGAGATAAACCTCATGGCTTTGCCAATATCCCTGCTGTCAGGGGATCTCTCATAAGGAAGAGCTTCAATGGCCCTGAGCAGTTGGTCCTTCCTGTAGACGTCCGAGAAGCGAATGAGGTGCTTGGTGTGGGAGTTATAGGACAGGATGGCAACACGCGCTCCCACAGGGCAGCTGGTCTCCCTGACCTTGACATCCCTAACTAAGGAAGCCATCATCTCCTTCATCCGCCCAAAGTCCTGCTCTGTGACATCCCGGGACTGGTCCAGGACAAACACCAACTCAGTTGGATGCACCGGGCACTCGGGTTTTTCTGAAAGACGGAAAAAAAAAAATATGCCTCTTATGTAGAATGTTTGCCTAAAAGCAATACATGGAAAGCAAAATCATTTTAAATACTAACTACTCAAATATTTAAGTGTTAAATAATTAATAACCCAAATATTAAAACATATAAAATATTAAATGTTTACATCTTGAATCATTAAAATTGCTGTTCTAAAACCTGGCTATGCTCTTCTGAGATGAGCACAGAAGAAAACGGTCTAAAATCAACACGATTAGGGATAAAATCTGTAAGTTAATTACCCAGTTCCTTCTAAATGGTAGAACATTTTTGGGAATATCCTTTATCCAACAGGAGCTGGCTCAAAGGCATAGTCTTGTGTGTCTGCACTTTAATCAAGTTAAAACACAAATTCTTTTCACTTAATGAGGAAAATAAAAACAAGGTGAAAAGGATTTTAAAGGAATAATTGTGGAGACACCTTTTATAATTAAAAAAAATCTGGAGGATAAGCATCTAGGAATGTAGCTCAGTATGGTGTCACCTGACATGTACAAGCCCTGGGTTTGAGCCCCAGCACCATTTAAAACAGATATGGTAGCATATGCATGTATTCCCACACTTGAGTGGGAGAGCCAGGAGGATCAGAAGTTCAAATTCATCCTGAACTATAAAGCTTCACAGGCAAAAGGAATGATTCCATGGCCACTTACAGTACATGTTGAAAGCCAGACTAATCCCTCTCAGGGGAGATGGAATATATTTATTAGCCTCTGGGTTCAAAATAGTGGGATGAGCATGTTTTTCAAAATCAAAGTAATGTTAATTTCATAATTAAAAGGGGGAAATTCTAACTAAATGTGGACTTGGTGCTTCTAGCTTTGTGTTTGGGTTGTTTTGTATAGGGTACAAAACCCAGCAATGATGCTGGTATAATTTAGAGATACAGGGAAATAAAATTAACAGTGCTGTCTGAAAACAGAAAAAGCTTCAGTTTTCTAGAAAAAAAGTACTTAAGGGCTAATTCAAAGTACAATCTTAAAGCCAGCATGCTGTTTCAGGAGCCCCAAGGACTCTGGAGAGCAAGCACACTCTGATGGCTTCTTGCCACCACAAAGCAGGTGACATCTCTGCCTACATAAACAACACACTACCAACTCATCCTCTGGCCTTGTTGGTAATGAAAACTTTTTATTTGAAACTTCTTTATAATAAACTGAGATTAGCCAGACCCAAAGTCTATACATCTCAGCGAACCTCTATACAGCTGGAATAGCCATTCCAAAGCCCAGGAGCTTCACATTGGATTGATGGGGAATGTACTGTGTATGTTTATCTTATTGTTAAATAAAATACTGTTTGGCCAATGAGACAGCAAGTTAGACGGGACTAGGAATCAAAGAGGATTCTGGGAAATGTAGTAGAGAAGTGGTGGTCCAGGCAGGAAGTGACATAGCAAGGAGACTCATATTTAAAGGAGGAACAGGAAGCATCCCTTTTTCCCCTTGCTCCTCCAGCAGCACGATGTGATCTACCAGCAAGGAGGGAAACCAATAAGGCATCCGATAAGATAAGTCTTATAAAATATATAGGTTTATGATAGTTAAGACTGAGCTAACAGATGAGAATCCTAGTCATTGGCCAAGCAGCATTGAACCTAATACAAGTTTCTGTGTATTCATTTGGGCCCTAACTCAGGCGGGCGGCTGCTGTAAAGCGCACATGTGGCGGTGGGGCTCGGTGGCTTTTGGCAGAAAGATTTATCGTAACATTGGATTTTGCACTTTTACAGTCAATTATATTTTTATCCACTTATCCACAAGAAAACCTAAAACGTTTGATGACAGTTAAACCTAGAAACACAATTACATTAGACCCTCTCTCATGGCTTGTGTCTTTACCTGCACTCAGTCCTTCCTTGCCACCCAGTGTTTACCATGTCTTGTTCTCCTTTGTACATGTTATACTGTGCCCACATGTACATCGTTTACATACATATGACAGGCTGTGAGGGAGAACATGATTTTCTGAGATTATAAAACCTCATTTAACATTATCCGTTGTAAGCCCACCTGTTTTCTGCAAACTGTGATTTTCCTTGAGGGCTGAATTTTAGCCCATCATATATATTAGACTGCAACAACCAGTTTGATGTAGCTTCTAGCTCCACCTCCATTTGTTTTTAACATGCTAACCCCGCCCCCCATATGTCATAGGGATGCTGGGCTCTGTTGCTTCTAGGGAATGCCTAGGTCTGTCCTGTTCCAAGGTTTTGATATGTGAATTCCCCTGTCATGCACTTAGAAAACTATTGCTCCTTTAATCCTGACTTCAAGTTCACTGCTTGAGAGAGGAGCCCTGGTCCTAAAAGTATCTGTCCTTCCCTGATATTATTCAGTCACAGTGCAGCCTGTGCTTTATCTCAGGTTCTGAATTCTTTCATTTATTCTTTATCTGGATTCTCCACGAGGAGGGAAATGTGTAAGGTCAGGAATCGGCTGTCAACTCTGTCCCCAGCAGAAAACAAGAGGCTAAATCATAGAAGGCTTTCAACAAATCCTGTTGAAGGAATGAATCAGCAGAGGGTAAAGGCTGATGAATTTATATAAGGGTGTGTGTGTGTGTGTGTGTGTGTGTGTGTGTGTGTGTGTGTGTGTGTGTGTGTGTGTGTGTGTATATTTGTATACACACAATATATCCACATGTATGTATATAATTTTTTCAGACTGATGATGGTTTACACAAACATACCATGTAATAAACATTGGTAAAATACATTAAAAATGAGACTAAAAGATACTGAGCCAGGTTGGTAATTAACATTAAGTACAGGCTACAAAAGTCTCAGCATTATCTTCACTGCCCATTTCACTCACTCGTTATCTGATCCTAATTTCATTCTGCCCTTGCATGTTAATCACTGAACTACAGAGATGGGGAGGAAAAGGGAGAGGCAGAGTGGGAAAAGAGATGAAGAGAGGGTGGGGAGAGACAATGAGAGAAAGAGGGAGGGGAGGGATGATATTTAAAAAATCAGGTAGGGAGGTGAATGGTGGTGCACACCATCTGAATATTATTAACAACGAAAGGGCCTTCCCAGGTGGTTGGGAAACAGCAGCGAAACTCAGCTACAGGTGACGAGTCATTAGAGGCAAGGTCTGCTGTGAGTGTGAGCAAAGGAAGCCTGGTCCAAGTGTGATCAGCTGGCAGGCACCATGATGCTCGACGGCCTCATCCTGCCAGATGGGGGACACCTTGGAGCTTGAGTAAAGCATGCTGTAAGTGACATCACTCACCACGTCCACCAGCTGGGGAGGAAGAACAAAGGAGAGCCAGTTATTACTTGGTAGGGCAACAGGGTTCTAGATTACACAGGGAAATCAGAGCAGTGAAGCCCTGTCTGCTCGTATGCAGAACTCAGAACATCCCAATATATGTATACATGCATATATGTGTGTTCATAGAAATTTGTGTGCACATGTCTATGTGTACACATAGTATATGTCCGCATGGGTTAACTTTCTCTTATCTAAAAAGCTAGGACTACTAGTGTTACTGATTCCAGATTTTTTTTTAGTGTGGGATTTTACACATACACATAATGAGATCTCTTAGGAGCAGACCCAAGTCTCAAGACAAAACTCATTATGTTTCATATGCACTGATGCATGTAAAGTGACGGTTAGTTTATACACTGTATTTAGTGTGCCCCTGTTTAGACTACAGCTTATCACATGAGGGCAGGTGGGAAATTTTCCACTCATGACATTATGTCAGCACTCAAAATGTTTGGGGGTTTGAGAGGGTCACCCTGTATAGGGACATGTTTGTGTATCATATAATTAAAAGTGATATATGCACTCTAAGAGAAATAAATATTGGCTGAACCTGTACTGCCTGGCTACAAGCCAGGCATAGTTGTTTAAATTTCAAATAATTGAATGAAAAATTTAGCTTCTAGGTGATGTTCTTCACAGCCAGGCTGCCGAATGGTGCAGGGGCACCTCCTCCACCATGGTAGGTTGTTCTATTGGGCTACTCATTTGCAGAGGTCCCCTGCTCTGCAAAGCCAGGCCTGGGAGGAGTCCTGATTGGATCCATGTGGTCATGTGCTTTTATAAAAAGTACGGAAGTTATTAACTCCTTTGTGTTCTAAGTCAGACTCCTGAAATCACTTTGTGTACCTCAGACCAGATGTGCTGGATGGAACCCCCACACTTTGAAAGATCAGGCTCCACCCTTGGCTCTACCACTCATGATTACCATCCACTCGGCTCCCATGCCAGGAAAAAAAAAAAAAAAAAAAAAAAAAAAAAAAAAAAAAAACCTGCTGTGCTAATTCAACCTCAAAACAGCCTGTCTTCATGGACTCAAGGTGTTTTGATTCCTACCAGCCGTCCTTTCTGCTATGGAAAGGCAGACTACTGAGAAGCTTGGTTGAATGATTTCTAGGGCCAGGGCCATTAAAATTCTGTGGCTCTGGGCCTAAGGAGATGGATCAATGATTAAGAGCACTTACTACTCTTGCAGAGGACCTGAGTTTGATTCCCAGCTACACAGTAGCTAGAAATCATCTGTAACTCCCTCCAGTCTAGGAGATCTGATGCCCTCTTCTGGCTTCCTTGGGCACTGCATGCATGTGTTGCACATACACTCAGGAGTATACACACATATGAACAAACAAAATAAATGTTTGTTTTTTTAAGTTCTGTGTCTCTAGGAACAATGCCCACTGTAGAAATGGGCTCTACTTTATCTGGTTTTTCTCCTAAAAAGACCTTGCAGAAACTTTTAACTCCTTTCAGTTGTTGTGTTTATTCAGGGAGCACTGTGCATATTTAAATGAGCATTTGTCACAATGAAGGTGTGCATGAATACAGAATTATGTCAGTTATAGATATTTACAATGCTAAGACCATACCCTGTTACAAAGATCTTAAATTCAAAGAGCTTTTTGTCAAATCAGAACACCTTCTTGCTTTTTACATTTTTTGAGAGAGAGAATTATTGGCAGAACAAGTGTTATTGTGAATTTACAAGCTAATCAATAATTTCAGTCAAGCTAATCTTTCCAGGAAAGGAATAATAGAGCATCAACCAAAACTAGGGCTTCCCACCCAGTAACACACATCGTCATAGCTGCCTCTTCGTACTGCCAAACTCAATCCCGTCAATTACTGTCTGATGTTAACAATCATCTCAAACCCAGATCAAGAAGATTTCTCCTCTTCCTCGACTGATCTGACCATTGGGAAAGCTCTGACCTCAATCTCCCACGGATTTAAAGCCCCCAGGGTTTATAACTACACAGCAGTGGGAACAGGTTCCAACACACATCCTGGCAGCCAGAGAGGGAGTTAATATCACTCCCTCCCTGTGGACTCAAAATTTTCTCCTGACATCTCTCATGTGAAGAGACTGGTTGGTTGGTCAATTGCATCTGTTCTGGGAGCCCAGTCCCTTAACTTCCTTCTAAGAAAGCCAATAGATTGTGAGTGGGGTTGGGGGTGGGGGGGTTGTCATTTTAAGCAGAGTACTTACGACTGTGTTCCCGCACATATTGAATGAGGTCACATGTCTGCAGTTCAAAAATAAAACACGAATAATTAACCATATCTCTGGGTCGTGAAGTTTATAAATAAAGTTAAGGAGTAGGAGATACTTACTGAAAATGAAGCCAGTCCTCTGGCCCCTTTCATGCCCTAGGAAAGGAAACAAGCAAAACCTGTTTTAGGGCTGCAGACTTACACCTCAGTAGCCAGGATGTGCATCAACACTGCCCCTGTGTCCCCTTTTCAAAGGGTTTGCTCCTATGAAGTTCAAGGGAACAGAGAACGCAGACAGACACTCACTGCCTTGTGATGAGAGGCACACAAGCCTCCAAGGTTACTTTTGCAAATCCTGGCAGAGATGCCCACCTGATGGTGGCCCACACAAGCAAACGCTGAACCACCTGTTCCCAGCTGCCTCTCCTGTGAGAGTCTTAGAGACTTCTACCCTATGTTGTATCTCCACTGTAAGCTGCGGTCAAACTGAGCCTAGACCATACTATCCACGGCTGATGCACAGAGGGAATAGCCTCAACACCTGAAAAGCTAATTCAGCATCTTCCCCAAATGAATATACACATGTGTATGTCTAGCCAGAGGGTGGAAATAACAAAGCCAGCTTAACTTCTTATTTCAAATCCCATCCTGGAACAGGAAGAGTCTGGCTTCTCTCAAACAGAAACAAAGAAAAAAAAAAAATGCAAGGGTGCCCAGCCAAACTCCCAGATACATTCCACAGGATGAGACTTCAATGGCACACACTGCTCATTGTTTCTCTCTCTCTCTCTCTCTCTCTCTCTCTCTCTCTCTCTCTCTCTCTCTCTCTCTCTCTCTCTCTCTCTCCACTTTATTCATCGAGCACTTGCTAATGGAGGATGGAGGCAGTGACTGGCCTGACAGCCAAACTCACTGATCAGACTATGAAATCTCAGGCTGCTGAGATGGCCCAGTGGGCCAAGGCACCTGCAGCCAAGCCCAATGGCCTGAGTTCAATCACCAGGACACACACAGTACAAGGAGAACACGACTCTTAAAGTTGTGCCATGGCATGTCCCCCCTCCCCACCCTCATCCCCCACCCCCACCAAATAAATAAATCTATTAATGTAAAGGAAAATATTTTGAAAGAGAAACCTCACTTTGGTGTGATTTCTTTACTTTCTTCCTCCATTTCCTCCCTGCCAAGAGAGATATTTAATTGGCCCCAAGTTCTCCTATGCTAGAACACACGGGATAGTGGAAACCATGGCCAAGCAGCAGAGGAAGAAGCCTGCCCATGCACAGACCTCTAAGGGGTGGAGAGCTCATAGGAAATATTTCCTCTTACCTTCCGTCCAGGGGGTCCTGGTTCTCCGGGGGATCCTGGCTCTCCTGGAAGCCCAGCAGACATCTCAAAGCAGAATTAATTCACTTTATAATCATATTTTATACAGCATGTGAATGGTTTAAATTCCAACTTAAAATACTGACACTATTTCAAAAGCAGAAGTCCCAGAGCAAAAACATCTACTTTCATCTTAGAAAATTGATAGATTTCTAAAATACACAAAAGGGGAAACCCCAGCAACGATTCATTCTTCAAATGCTACTTGTTAATACTTTGTTACTTTTCTTGTTCTGTTGGTATTAAGATGATTTGTATCATACTTTTTTCCTAATGCCTCTATTATGGTTTTGTTTCTTTGATATAAGGTTTTCCTGTATAGCCCTGACTGGCCTCCAATTCATGATCCTCCTGCCTCTGTCTCCCAAGCACTGGGATGACAGGTGTGTAGTACCAAGCCTGACTCTCTGCTATATTTTAAATATACATACATACATACATAAATACATACATACATATTTCTGTTACTAAATATTCTTATACACAAAATCACTTTTCATTATTTCATGATGTTTTACTATGTGGAGATGCCATGATTTATTTTATTGGTTCCTTGCTGTTGGTATTTAAGTTTGATACCATTAGTAAGCAATACAGGTCTGAGGCTATATACACAATTCTGATTATCAGTGAAGATTACTAAGATGATTGTTGGATCAAAGGAAAGTGGCTTTCTTACGAACATGAAGGTAACCAAACACACACACACACACTTTTTTTTTTAATGCTATAGGGTTTATATCCTTTACAGTAATAAGTGAAGTTATCTAAAAATTAATTTATAAAAGCATGGCCTGTGGAGGAGAATCATTAATGTTCTCCAATGTCCAAATGATACTGACAGTATTGGGGGAAAAATGATCTCATTTTATTGAAAAAGCATGTTTACCTGCAAGAGAAAAAGGAAGGAAGTTGAATACTTTTGTCCATTTCCAATATTTTAACAACAGATTTTTTTAGAGTAAAAGTCAACAATACAAGGAAAAAGAGGAAGCCTTGGTGTTTTGGAGCCTGGAAAGCAGCTAAGTGTTGTGTGAGATGACTTGGCAGATCTGAGGAATCAGAGTCCTGAGCCAGCAGCAGGGAAATCAAGAATGAGCCTGTTTGGTATCACACATTCCCAGAAGGCCCAGGTTTTGGAGGCCCGGTGTTGTGCCTGTTTTTGCTCTTTATACTCTTTGGCCTTTTTGAGGGCCTGTCACACAGCTTCCAAATAAATCACACATGGAATCTTATTATTACTTATGATTGCCAGGCCTTAGCTTGGCTTGTTTCTAGCCAGCTTTTCTTAAATTAACCCATCTACCTTTTCCCTCTGGGCTTTATCTTCTTACTTCTGTGTATCTCACTTTCCTTCTTACTCTGTGGCTGGTTCCTGACATCCTTCTTTCCCTCCTCCTCCTCTCTGTTTGCTCTCTTCTTGTTTCTCCTTCTGTTTATACACTCTGCCTGCTAGCCCTACCTTTCCCTGCTCCTGCCTTGCTACTGGCTGTTCAGTGCTGTATTAGACCATCAGGTGTTTTAGACAAGCAAAGAATCACAGCTTCATGGAGTTAAACAAATGCAGCATAAACAAAAGTCACATACCTTAAAATAATATTCTACCCCAGCTAGGTGCCTCCAGAAGCTAAGGTAAAGTCAAGAGTCTAAATAAGGAGGATTAGTGGGGAGATCACTGTAAGAATCCCCACCCTCTATTGTCACCAGGTAGTTGGATGCACTTTTCTCCACCAGCAAAAACAAACAAACAAACAAAAAGCCAAAACTAAGATAAAACAGGGGTGGGACTCTCTGTAGAGTTAAGGGCCAATGTGGCCACACTGAACCAGGAGATCAAATGAAAATATGCAAGCTGAGTGCAAGCCTCCAGCTCTCATTGCCCTAGTGTCTTGTGGAAAACTGGCATCTGGATCTGTACCCTCCAGAAAGGGGTAGAAGAAGTTTGAGGGTGGTTAAGTGTAGAGGTCCATCAGATCACTGTCCAGTCAGTTTGTATCTGACAAACTCCAATCGTGTCCTCCAGGTTTCCCATCAGACCTTTTGTACTCAATTCTCAATGTGAACACAGAGCTCATTCTTGAGACATATGAGAGATAAAAGTCAGAACAGGGGGCTGGAGAGATGGCTCAGAGGTTAAGAGCACTGACTGCTCTTCCAGAGGTCCTGAGTTCAATTCGCAGCAACCACATGGTGGCTCACAACCATTTGTTATGAGATCTGGTGCCCTCTTCAGGTGTGCAGATATATATGGAAGCTGAATGTTGTATACATAATAAATAAATAAAATCTTTAAAAAAAAAAGTCAGAACAGAAGAAAAAAACTGTAGGAGACAGACTATGCAAATAGAACCTAAAAACACTCAATTCTGTCCTCAGAGAGATAAGGAAAAAACTTCATTCATGAAACAAGAATAGCATACTACCTAAAAGGAACAGTCAGATCTTAGCAATGATCTCTTAAAAGGTAAAGTATGGGGTATATATTTAAAATAAATTCAAGAAATCTTCTCAGAAAAGAAAACATCAAAGAGATGACCTACAAATAAAATAAATACAACAGGAAGTAAACTAAAGGACTCTATTATCACACTGAATGATAAATATTTCAAAAATACAGAATAGAGAACACTGGAGACAGGGGACAGAAATCAACAAAATAATAAGCATTTCCTAGAACCAAGGGGCACACACATTTCTAGGGCCTGCTTAGTGCTCAGAAAAATGGACCAGGGGCCAGATCACAAAACCCATGGCAGATCAAAACGCAAGTGACTGATAGGCAATCCAATTGGGTTCCAGAGAGAAAACACTACCTTATAGGAATCTGAATGGCCTTGGACTTCCCACAGCAACACAAGAAGCCAGAAATAACAGAAAGCATAACTGCCTTCAAAATTCCAAATAAGGAATTCCAGCCCAGAGGTGTGTACTAGCCAAAATATCCACACATCTGGAGGTAATAAAAGTCATTTTCAGATGATGTTCTTGTCAGTCATCTCCTCTTAGCCGCTTGTCAGGGTTTGCATACGAAATGGCCTCTCACTCAGCTTATGTTGTCAACTCTGGTGTCCAGATGCTGGACCTATTTGGGGAGGGTTTGGAAGCTTTAGGAAGTGGGGGTTGGCGGGAGGAAGTATGCCATGAAAAGATAGGCCTTAAAGCTCAGGCGGGGTCCCCAGGCGGCTCCCTTTTCTATATTCCCCACCTTACGGTGTTCCACCCATGAGCCCCCAAACTGAACCAAACGACCATGGGCCGAGTCCTCTGATACTGGGAGCCAAAATAAACCTTTATTCTCCACAGTGATAAGAAAAGTAATGAATACAAGGTTTCTGGCAGAGTTTTCCATGATGGGAATACCAGGAGGGTGTGGAAGTAGGAATGGAGACCTGACACAGGTGGAGGGGAGGGGATCTCAGAGCCAGGCGTGGGGCTGCAGAGTGGCAGGGAAGCCAGCTCAGGCTAGGCAGGATGCGTCTGCTGCAAATGCAAATGTCTGCGGAGAGACATTTGAACATATAGAGCAATGTCAGGTTAACAGAGGGAAACCCCCAACTTTATAGTAGGAAATAAATTTGTATCACCTAAAACTCAAGCATCAAAAAGCAGGAACACAAATAGACTATCAATTCCAAAACAATCACTTGAGATGAAAGCCATTTTTTTGGAGACAGAAAATGAGAGGAGGTGGAGAGAGGGTGGGAGAGCCATTTTGTCTTGTGCTGGGGTGGGGTGGGGTGGGGGCTTTGGGTCCATTGGACAAGCGCTCCACCACTGAGAGGGGCCGTGATCACAGTCTGGGATCACTTATCTTTAAATTCGTTTTTTAAAGTGAGGAAACTTAAGATGTTATCTGACTCTAACCAGGAGTGTCCATCAGGAAAGGTTTTGCCACCTCACAGGAGGATAACGGTTTCTGGAGACATAGCTGGTTGCTCTAACTAGGGAAGGAGGGAGATGGCTGAAGTCCAGTGGAAGTCTCCAGGGTTACAGTTGAACAGCCCACACCGCCCAGGGGCAGCCTCCCCAGTGAAGGTTCTCCAGCCCCAGATGGTGATAGTGCCCAGGTCCAAGATTCCTGCGTGAAACCTGCTTGGAGATTTTTTTTTTTTTTTAGCTTTTGTTTTTGTATTCAATACACATACATACATAATACATATAGGTGCAACTGAAACAGGTTTATAGATTTTTTTTCTAAAAGAAAAACATCAAGGTGAAGATTTGGTAAACTCAAACTAAGAATAGAATAATTCCAAGAGACCCGAAAAGATATTCATAATTTAAAGCTAAATCTTTCCAGAGAAAACATTTGCTCTTCCAGGAGAAAACCTGGCCATTTTCAGTGTTTAAACTCCAATTTCAAATCCAAATATTACTCATCTGAAGGGGAGGGGAGGAAGCAGCTGGAGAGGGAGAAACTAGTGAGTTATAGCAGTTGAACGTGGAGAACAAAGAAGGAACCAAAAAAAAAACAAACAAAAAAAAAAAAACAAAAAAAACCTGTATCTCAGAGGCTAAGACACCAAGGCTGTATGTCTCCCCTCAGTTAAGTGAACTAAAAACCGATGACTATGACATCACAGGGAGGGGTCCCAACAAATGGCTGAACTTGTTGGTTTGCTCCTGGTGTTCAAGGCTAAACCACCCCATTAATAAGCCAAGGGAAATGATCCAGAGATGTTTCAATGCAGATGACATCTGGATTAGTTTGGAAGTCTTTTCCAATTATTTTCCTAATTATATTCATCTTCATCACTGCTGAGGGCAGAGTGATAAAGAATTGCTATTCAGCCGGGCATTGGTGGCGCATGCCTTTAATCCCAGCACTCGGGAGGCAGAGGCAGGTGGATCTCTGTGAGTTCGAGGCCAGCCTGGTCTCCAGCGTGAGTGCCAGGATAGGCTCCAAAGCTACACAGAGAAACCCTGTCTCAAAAAACCAAAAGAAAAAAAAAAAAGATTTGCTATCCGAAAACACATACGAGGAAAAAAATTATAGCTGAAAGCAGCCCTGGCCCCTAACCCCCATCCCTCGGGAGCAGCAGGGGGCAAGAGGACCTTCCTTGTTTTGAAGCCTGAAAACCTCCAAACATGATCCCTATACATAAAGTTCCTGCTACAGTGTGTAGAGAAAAACAAGATCCCAGTAAAATTCACTGTTCAGACAAACCAGAAAACTATCCCTAAGGCCTTGCTCATAAACAAAGTCATAGACAAGTGTTTTAGTTGTTGTTGTTGTTTGTTTGTTTGTTTCCCAATAGAGGTTGTTCAGAAAGAAAAGAGGCAAAGACTCTGAGAGACAGTTTGTTGCAGGAGATTTGTTTGTGTTGCCACTCAGAGACTACCAAAGGAGTCAGACCTTGATTGGAGGGCAGTGTCCACATTCAGCTGGTGGGAGTGGACCATAGAGTTTTCTGGCTGACTCAGAGGGAGCTAGAGGGACACACAGGAGGAATAAGGAGGGGCAAGGAAGATGTGAGGGCCTTTTCTGTCAGAGAAGGTGGAAAAGAGAGCAGGTGATAGTTTCTCTGTTGTTCCGTGGATCTCTCAAGTTTATTCCTTAATATTTAACTCCAGTTTTATTTTGTAATAAAACAATAAAAGAAGTGGCAACAGCTGACCTAAGAGTGACTCATCACAATAAAATCTCAATTCAACAAATCTGAAGTCAATAAATCAAGTGTTCCACCATTTTTTCTATTCCTCCTTCTGTTCTCTGGAGACATGGGCTCACTATGTAGCCCAGGATGAGATCCTTCTGTCTGTCTTCTCAATACTGATAAAAGTCATGTGCTACCATCTACATTTCTAACCAGCTGTAACCTGAGGTGAGCAGACTCCTATGACACTGCCGGGGAGCTGTGTTTAACTGACACAAAGCATTAGGCAATACTCAACTCTCGCATAAACTTATAAAGACATAATTTGGTTTGATACCCAGAAATCTCACAACATGCAGCAAACACCTGGTAATCCAGGAGAAGACCTTTTAATAGACACCTTATTAAAAGCAGTTCAATAAAAGCTTTGATAATAAAAACAAGATGTTAATGGATATTAGTTTTCAAGATGTTAATGGATATTAGTTTTCACCAAGTCTGCCAGGAAGAATGGATTAAACTGATATTTTTTCAGTACAAGAACCTTATTTGGATCACAAAAAATCCTTTAAAACATCTTATTTCCATGGTTAAGAGGAATACATTAGCCACAGAATGGGCAAACTTGGTCACTGTAACAGTTCATTGCCTTCTTGGTGGCATTGGGAGATGAGTGCTAGGTCTACTTTTCATTCCACAAGTAGACCTTAATCCAAAGGGCACACATTTTATAATTTGTTTTGTTCCAGTTTTAAGAATAGACAACAAAGCCAGGCATTGGTGGCGCATGCCTTTAATCCCAGCACCCGGGAGGCAGAGGCAGGTGGATCTATGTGAGTTCGAGGCCAGCCTGGTCTCCAAGAGTGAGTGCCAGGACAGGCAGACTCCAAAGCTACACAAAGAAACCCTTTCTTGAAAAACCAAAAAAAAAAAAAAAAAAAAAAAAAAAAAAAGGAATAGGCAACAATGCTAATGACCATTGACATGAAGGAGAATCTGCCAAAGTAGCTGGAGGTGAGGGCTAAAGAGATGGCTCAGTTGATGACATGCTCGCTGTGCAAGATGAGGACCTGACTTAACTCCCAACACTGTATAAAAGCTGTGTACCGTAATCCATATCTGCAACTCCAGAACCAAGGAGGCAGAGACAGGCTACCCGGGGCTTGCTGGCCATCCAGTCTAGATGAATTGGTAGGTATCAGGTTCAGTGAGAGACCCTGTCTTAAACAACAAGATGGAAGAGATGGAGAGATGGCTCAGCAGTGACGAGCACTTGGTTCCTGAGCACCCACATGGCAGCTCACAACCACATGGATTTCTAGTTCCAGGAGCTCTGATGCCTACTTCTGGTCTCTGTGGGCGATGGGCATGCATGTGTATGCGTAGATACATGCACACACACACACATACTTATAATGATTTTGTAAAATATATATTGAAAGAAAAAGATGGCAAGTGATTGAAAAAGACACTTAACATTTGTATCTGGTCTCTGTATGCACACATACATGGGCATGCATGCATACACACACTCATTGTACACATATGAACATAACCAATCTCTCTCTCTCTCTCTTTCTTTCTCTCTCTCTTCCCTTGCCCCAGACAGAGCTACACACACTAGATGAAATTATCCTCTGGATAGCTTACCGTTTTACCTCTGGCTCCCTTGGGACCAGCCTCTCCTGGATCACCAGGATCCCCAATTTCACCCTAAATAAATATATTAAAATTAAAATTATTATTGAAATCAAATAGTCATCACTGGCTCACAGTTCAGTTTTCCAGACCAGAACTCAGGTCCTTGGAGAACCAAAGGCTCCTTTTGTTTGATCTTCCAACCTTACTGCAGGGCCTGACATTTACAGAGTTCAGTAAAATCTTCCAGAGGATCTGAAAGCCTCGAGGTGGAGGTTATCATTGCTGACTTGTCACATGACAGTGGTTTTTTTTATAAACACACTGGGAAAACTCAAGCCAGGCAATATCTCATCATCTGGCTTATTTCTCTACATTTTTCTTTCCTTTAAAGCCAGTGGTTCTCAACCTATGTGTCCCGACCCCTTTGGAGGTTGAACAACCCTTTCACAGGGATGGCTAAGACCATTAGAAAACACAGATATTTACAATTCAGAACAGTTATGAAGTAACAATGAAAATAATTTTATGGTTGGGGTCACCACAACATGAAGAACTGTATTAAAGGGTTGCAGTAGTAGGGAGGTTGAAAACCACTGCTCAAGCAATGAATTAAAAAAAGAAAGGAGAATATTTGAGAAGAAAACTTTCAAAAAGAATTATCTTTCTTTCTCCCTTTACTTATAAATTAAAAAAAACTTGAAGTTGAATATTTTTCAAGTTCTTATATTCCTAATCAAACAGATCATATTAAAACTTGATGGGAAAGACCTGTCTCTTCCCTATGCTATCCCACCCTACAGTAGAATATTTATTTCTCATTAACTGTCCTAAGATACAGTCCCTGGCTCTGGTCTGTGAAGTACATGTACCTTTGGTCCACTTTCTCCAGGGAATCCTTCTTGCCCCTACAATCAACAACAGAGGAAATCAATACAAACACCCTTGGCCCAAGTAGATTTATACTGGCTTTAATTATACCACCTTCTTTGTTCATATATCTGGGTATCAAGGAAGAGATGGACCTACTGGAAACTAGGCAATACCATCGGAGAAAAAACTCCCAGTTTCTAAATTCAGTTATTCATGGGTTACATAAGCAAGGTGGCAGTCTAAGAGGACAGGCAGAAAGCGTTTGAGGAGAAAGCGATCTGGGGATTCCAAACAGCCTAAGTCTCATCCAAGGGCATGTAACAGCGAGCATGTCATCAACTGTCACTTGGCCTTGTGTTCCCAAGTGACCTTTCTCAAGTGGGTTCAACAGTCCAGGCCTGACCATTCATCTTAAGGCCCTCTGCTTGCCTTACTTTGGCCAAAGACTTATTTGAGAGCTTTTCTACCTTCATCTGATGAGAAACATGTATTTTACCTAAAATAAAGTTTCTTCTCTTTTGTAGGTGCATATGAGTGTGTGAATGGGGTGTATACTCATGGGTGTGCCAGTAGAGTCTAGAGGAGGGTACCATGTGTCTTCCTCTGTCACTCTTGCCATTGTAGTTTTGAAACAGGATCCTTCATTGAACCTGGAATTCACCATTTTGGCTAGGCTGGCCAGAAAGCTCCCCAGGATCCGGCCATCTCTACCCTACCCCACCATTCTGGGGTGAAAAGCATCACAACCATTGCAGACATTTCCATGGGTACTAGGGATTTGAACTTGGGTCTTCTTGCTTTCATGGAAAGCATTCTTACCCACAGAGCTATACCTCAGCCCCTAAATTTTATTTTGTATTTTAGCATTTTTAAGCTTTTGATGAACACCTGTTATTACCAGTCATAAGGGAATGACTTGAATCTACACATCCAGAGAGCATCAGTAATCCCCGTCTTCTTCCCCACTTCCCAACCTCTAATTACCACTAATCTACAAAAAATAAAGCTTTTCTCTGATGTAAAAAAATCCTTACACATATGAAATTCAAAACACACACAAAAAAAACCACCCCAGTCTTTCCTACCTGGAGCTGTTATATATCCCTGTTCTAGCCCTTTCCAGCTCTTAAAAATGCATTTTAGGCATGATTGAGATAGGTGTTCTTCTCAATATATTATGGGTCCTTACTTCAAGTTTCTATGTACACATTTTAAACAGAGGTCTGGAAAGACAGCTCAGTGGATAAAGTGTTCAATCTGCAAGCAGGGGAATCTGACCCCCCGGCACCATGGCACATGGCACTGGTGGATAGAGGCAGGATGTCCCAGGGGGTCAATGGCCAGCCCAACCCATCAGAGAGTTCCATGTTTAGTGATAGAGATCCTGTCTCAAAAACTAAGGGGGGTGGGACAGGACAGAGAGAGATCCACCCCAGCCCACCTCCTGTTAACCTCTGACCTCCACATTCACATATGTGGGCACGTGGGGTCCCCCATGTTCACACACATTTTTATAATAAACTTCACATGCATTCATTTTATAGAGAGTCTAATGCTCAATGTCACAGGCTAGTAAATATTTCCCTTTCTGTGGGATACTAATGTTTTTAATTATTCTAATGAACATTACTGAAACCCCTCATTTTTTTATTTTTAATTTTCTAAAATCATTAGCAGTTGTGTCTTTTCCTCCCAGCACCATCTTGGATCATCCCCCGTGGGACTCCACTAGCAGGAAATTGATCCTTTCTGCTATTTTAGACTATTCCTCTACTGATGACTTTATTTCCCTTAGATCTTTATCTTGGATCTCTAACTTTTTCATTTCAGAAAAGATGTCTTTATGTTTTCTGTGCTTTGTAGTAGTGATTGGGCATTTTCATGATTACATGTGCACATATGTATAAGCATGGGTATGTGGGGGGCTGTGCATGTGTGTATGTCATGCAGACAAGGGCAAAGGAGAATCTTGGGTGGTGGTCTTCAGGAGCCTTTTGCCTTTATTTTGAGACAGGGCTTATCACTGGCCCCGAACCTTACAAAGTAGGCCAGACTCGCTGGCCAGCAAGCTCCAGAGGTCCACCTGTCTTCCTCCCATCACCAGTGGGATTACAAGTGTCCACTACCACACCAGCTGGTTACTCGGGATCTAGGGACTGAATTCAGGTGCTCATGCCTGCAAGGCAAGTACTTCACTTACTGAAACATCTTCCCAAACACTGATGAAGATATTTTAAAAGTGGTTATTATTAGCATGTCAAAATCACTGGCTTTAGTCAACTTATTTTTAGGCATATCCAGTAACAATATAATCATTTTATTTTTAAGTTACTGTTTGGGCAAATGCATTAAGAAAACGTTGCAAAATTTCTGACAGATGAAGCAATCATAACAACATGAAGAGAAAACTTGAAACAGCTCCTCAGAGAAGCCACACTAAGATTAGTGGAAGTTCAAGTCAGAACATGCCAGTCCGTGCTCACAGGAAAACACAAATGATTCAATTTCAACTTTCAATTTTCACCTGCCCCTGGGACTGTGGCATGATTCTCTACCACACTGCCCACAGGACATCAATAAGAGAACTATCAAAATAGATTTTCAATGGTACCAGACTAATTATACATTGCCTTTTTTCTCTGAACCATGGCAAGCCAAACAAGCAACCAAAAGCTCATGGGATAGGTCCTGCTTCAGTGGGTATTGCTTACCTTTGTCCCTTTGCGGCCAATGCTACCATATCCCGGGCTGCCATCGTCACCCTGTAAGCAAAGCAACTAATCACACACCTCCACACTAGAAATAGAGGTAAGCTCATTTATAGAAGGACATGACTGCTAGGTTTTTTTTTTTGGTTTCATCAGGGACAACTACGAAGCCAGGTCCTCTAGCTGGGAGGGTAACAGGGACACCAGTGATGGTGCTAAAAGCTCCTGGACAATATAATTAACAATTACAGCTACTCAAGTAGTTGTCAACATCAAGAGAATAAACCGAGCGTCCCATAATCTTTCATAAAACTAAGCAACATTATTACCTAACTCTTTGGAGAGCTTCTGTAAGCTAATACTTGAGCTCGAATCTATTTTCAGTTCACTGAACAAAACAAGTTCTGCAAACTGTCCCTACACTGGCTACTGTCTGATGCTTATAGAAGGTAGAAGCCCTGGGCAATGGGGATAGGATGGAATGGTTTCTGATAAAGAGGTCCTGCAGACGAAAGGTCAGTAGAGGTCAGGGGAGAATGCTACGAAGAAAGCTTAATCTGTTTTACCATCTTAAGAACATCTGGTCCATGAGAGCTGCTGCCTTGGGAAAGCTAGCCAATCAGAAATGACTGTGATGCTCGGCTCAATTACATCTAGGACACTATAAGGCTAGACTGAGACAGTGTCCTTAAAGCTCCTCTGAGTATCCCTCAGAGATGCGGTGTAGGCATCTTTGTGCTGCGGTGTGAATTTTGTCCTCCATATGTTTTGTGTTTGAACACTTGGTCTCCAGCTGGTGGTACCTTTCAGGAAAGTGGTGCAGTCTTCGTGGGTGGAGTCTTGGAGGAAGTCGGTCATTAGGAGCTGACCTTAAGGCTTTTATAGTCTAGCCCACTTCCTACTCATTCTCCACTTCCTGGCTGTAAGAGTCATGTGACCAGGGGTGCATGCCGTTGCCTATTTGCCTTCCAGGCCACGATGGATTGATGGATCAAGCCCCCCTTGAATTCTAAGCCAAAAGAAACCTTTCCTTCGAGTTACTTTGAGTTAGGAAAGTAACTAACTAACTACTGAAGTAAAAGGTTCCAAAGACCCAGTCAAAAGTAGAGAAACAAACTCACCTGCAGGCCCCGAGGACCTGGAAAGCCCGCAGCGCCCTTTCCCCCTAGGTCTCCAGGCTCTCCCTGTTCAATAGAATAATGAAACAGGTCCTCAGTCAGTTGTTTTGTTCAAAACAGGATCTCATTCTGCATCCCGGGTTGGCTTTGAATCTGTGGCAGTCCTCCTATCCCAGCCATTCAGTGCTAGGGTCACAGGTATGAATCACCACACCCCACTTTCATTAGGTTGTTTGTATAGGAGTGAATCAGAAAGGATGGCACCAGGCACTGTTTAAGTCCCATGTGTCACAGCAATGGGTTTGTCTTCAGGCTTGCATACTGTACAAATGACATGTAAGGAATGGCTGTGGCTAGCCCAGGAGGTCTCCTCCATCCATCATCGAGGTCTCAGCAAGTCTGGTTTATTGTTGAGTGTAGTTCACCATCTTAGCCACTCAGTGCCATGAAAATGTCCCCCATCATGATCCACTAAGGAATCTCTCCACTGTTAAAAAAATTTAGCAAAATTGTTTCCCATGATGACCTGTGCAAATCATTCTACTGTGAGGATAACAGATATATTAGCCTAGA
Organism: Cricetulus griseus; assembly: GCF_003668045.3. NCBI lineage: Eukaryota > Metazoa > Chordata > Mammalia > Rodentia > Cricetidae > Cricetulus > Cricetulus griseus. The sequence goes on from NC_048597.1 coordinate 213,923,910, forward strand.
GACCTGAGTGTAGACAGTCAAGGAGGATCTCTGATGTGCAGAGCATCTACCATGGCTTATGAACCAGCCTCTGGAGTGTCTTGGGGAAACCTCAGCTACTTGGGAAAATGTACATGGGGTTATGAAGGACGATGAGCTCCCTTTTAAAATATAACATTTAATTTAGAATAGTTTTAGATGTTCAAAATGGTTACATAGGGAGACAAAATCCTCAGTACCCCACACATTTGCCTCCCTGATTACTGACCCCTTTGATGTAGTCATTCACGCTTGGCACAATGAACAACCAATACTGATTCTCTGTAGTCACCAAAACCCATCCTTTGTCCCTCATTTTTATCTAGTATTTGTTCTTGGCTCCAGGTCCCCTGGATTTCCCCAAATGTGGGGTCTCCATAGATTCTTCCAGACTGGGATAATTTAACAGACTTTTGTTTTTGAATGACCTTGAAAGCCTTGAGGAACATTGGTCAGGTATTTTGTGGAATGGCTCCCAATTAGGAGGTTGTCTGATGGTTTAGTTTTGATTAGACTGGTCTATAGGCTTTGGGGAAGGAGACCTTAGGGGTACCGTGCCGTTCTCACTGCATCTTATCAAGGGTAGAACAAGCAATGTGGTTTTACTTCCATGGTTGCTGACCCTTACCACCTGGTTGATGCCATATTGGTCAAGTTTCCTCTGTGTTAAGGTTAGTGGTTAACTCATTCTGAAGGAGAGAAAGATTCCCACAATGAGTGTGAGAACTGTGACTGGGAGTTCTAACTCATTCTGAAGGAGAGAAAGGTTCCCATAGTGTGAGAACTGTGACTGGGAGTTCTAACTCATTCTGAAGAAAGCAAAGGTCACACAGTGAGTGTGAGAATGGTGCATGGATGTTCTGAAGTATGGGGGTGATACAGAATAGGAGGAGATAATGGTGGTCATCACCCCCAGGACTCACTTTCTCAGAATGTTTTGGGGGCCGCCTGTCATCCCACAAGCATCCAGGACTCAAGTACAAAAGCCAATTTCTAGCCCCCTTTGTACTAGAGTCAACAATATGTGATTTAGTGCTTCCCAGCTGACTGTAGTTCAAGAACATCTACTTTAAGGCAGGAAAACAGGGAAGTCAGATGGCTTTCCCAGGGCTGAATAATTGGTTACTCAGTAGTTGGTAGAACCAGACATGGAACATGGGTTTGCTGAATTTAGACATATAGAGTATGGCCTGGGTAGGTGTTTATCTTAGTCAATAGTGATAATGAATCAGTTCATCTGGGTTTCCATTTGCACTGGGCACTTGCTCTGCCCCTAATTTTAGCCACCCTACTTAAAAGTTCCTGTTGTTAATGGTTTCCTGCCTATACTTCTTCCCTCCCTCTCACCTAGCTCTGGATTTATTTTCTACAGAGTATCTTCATTTCAAATGCATTATGCACACATCCATGGAAACACACACACACACACACACACACACACACACACACACACACACACACACACACAGTCATCCAAAGAGAAGTTCTATTCTTACCAGTGGCCCCACTTCCTTTACAGCATTATCCCAAGGACACAAAGCCAGTATGGTTCCTCTTTTAAACTGTCACTTTCTGATCATGCCTTCCATACCGCATGTCCCAGAGTCCCTCCTTTTGAAGGTGCTTGTCCTGGTCACCCTCATGCTTATTACACAAGCCACAAACTGTCCTCATGTCTCCTCCATCTCAGGTCCTTCCTGGCACCTCTCTAATACGAAGGCTGAGCATATGCCTCAAATCTACTCTAGCAAGAAATTCTCCACTGTATGAAAACTTCTCTAGTCTGCCTCACACTTTCATTCCCCTCCTTTCTCTTCTCCAGTTGTTAACACACTGCTGTCTCCCCTTCCATTGAAAATACACTCCAAGCTTTTCTAGACAATGGCAGTCTCAAGCAGAGATACCCCGCTCTCCCTTTTATAGGAGGGATTCCTTGACTGTGTAGACAGCTGCTCTGCAACCCTGTCTCTGTATGAAAAGGTGCTCTTTGCCGGGCAATCCAACTCTTTCCTTTCTGCGCTGGGGCCTGATCTTCAGAGCCTGGCAGGCACCAGATGTGATGGCTCCTTCCTGCTTCCCTGCCTGAGTCCTTCTGTACTGGTTGATCATCTCCCTTTCTTTTCCTTCCTTCCCAGCATTGTCTTCTGTTTCCCTTTATGCTCTTTACAAACAAACAGGCACCAAGTCCTTTAAATCTGCATGATTCAGAAGCCTACATCTCTAAGCAGACCTTGCCCCAGGCCCAGGAGCAAAAGATTTCCTTCATTCTTCCCCTTGCCATTCCTTACAGCCATCTGCATGTGTGATGGGATCACCAGGTACACTGGAATCCCTGGATCTTCCAGCCTTTTCCCTCTACCTCAGATCTCTCCAAGAAGAGCTGTATAGAACCATCACACTTTAAGTTTTCATCCTGTCAAATCGTCCTGTCACTGCTGGTCTTGGAGACAATGAAAGGGACCAACTAGTCTCCTTGTTTCCAAGCTCCCAGCCCTCAAAAAAAAAAAGTCTATCTATACTGCACTCTCTACTTATCTCCCAAGGGTCTGGCTGTGTCTATACAACCCCTTCAAAACAAGTAGACAACACTGTACCAGTGACTGAAGAGTCAACCACAGACTAGACAACACTGTACCAGTGACTGAAGATTCTACCACAGACTAGACAACACTGTACCAGTGACTGAAGAGTCAACCACAGACTACCTTGCTCTTCATGTGTCTGCCAGACAGAAAATTTTTCATGCAAATATTCTTCAAATAATTCCTCCTAGGATGCTCTAAGCCCCATGTCTTCCCGCCCATTCCTTTCCTAACTTCCCTCCCCATTTTCTCTCTCTGCCTCTTCAAAGTGTTTATCTTCTAAAGGCCTCTCAAAGCTTGTGTCTTCTTTGAAGTCTCCTTTTCTAGCACAGAAATAACTCCTAACTACTCTATTTGAACCTCAATTCCAACCTCTTTCCCCTATCTTCTTTATGCCAGAGATTGCTGTCTTCAAGACGTTCTAAATTCTCTGGGCCAGATTTCATGCCCTATATATCATGGCTCCTAGAATTGCATTCATTCATAAATCCCAAGTTCTTGTTCCAGCCCAGGCACTGTTTTAAGTGCTGCAGATGCACTGGTAAGACAAAAAACCCTGCTTTTCAGTACCCGACTTTCCAGCACAGCACAAGCCTGAGCCTTCAAAGGTCCTTAGCGAAGGTTCACATGAGAAGGGAGGAGAGAGGGAGGAAGAAGGAACGGTGCGGAGAGGATGGAGAGGGAAGGGAAGTCCTTGCCAGAGCAGCCTTCCTCCCCTGAGAGACCTCAGTGGGATGGGGTGTAGCTCCTCATGCAATTATGCTGAGTTGGAGCTCCTGACCTCATCCTGGTCCACGCCCAGGTCCTTAGAGATCTATGGCTCTCCAAGAATCAAGCCAGAGCTTAGGGGCAACAAGATGTGTTTTCCTTTGTGTTGAAAGGGCTCTGGCTCATCCAGCTGGCCATAGCTCTCTCGGGTAGCACAAACTCGAACATTGGAGGGGCTGTATTAAAGAATGTGACCTACTTTATTTCCTTGGCTTCCTAAATGGCCTTGGTTTCCCGCCTCTCCTCCGGGTCCTGGAGGCCCCTGGAATGAAACAAGGATGGTAGATACAGTGAGACAAAACGCAGCTTTCCCTGAACACTTTATAACGTGCCTTCTACAGAAAAATGAAGTACAGATGGGAGAAGCATTACAGGCTGAGCTGATCCTGCTCTGGAAAAAAAAAATATATTGCGGCTGTCAAATAAAGACTAGTAAATAAAAGAAAATTAATAAAGTAACCCAGGCCAGATGTGGCCTAAATGATTATACTTCCTTGTGAGTCTCTGTGTCCAAGCAGTGTCTAGAATCCCACTGTTTCTCTCAGGGAACAGATGTTGCTGAAATATCTAACATTTAAAGAAAGCTTTCCAAAGGACATTGGCCTTCAAAGAAGGCTTTCTACAACAGGCAAGGACTATCCTTTTTTTTTTTAAAGGTATATTTATCTTCATTTGCAAACTGTGGAATGTGCATTAGAAAGCTCAAAAAAATCTCACTAAAAACCCACCAGCATTGTGACAAAAGTGTGTCCAGGGTGCATTGGGTAAAGATTCTGAAATGGTTTTCAGAAGGGTTAGAAAGGAGAAGTGCCACCTTTGTCTTATAGAGCAGGGCCTGCCACTAGTCAGCATGTATTGTCAATGCTTGTCAGTTGGTAAAAGGGAGGCGTCCGTGGGCCATACAACCCAAATCTTGCAGGATGGTGAACATCGGCAATTATAACAGGGATTACATACTGTTCTATACCTAGCAGGGTTTCCCTCAAAATATGAACCACATTCCATGCCATAGGCTCCCTCTTTGGGGGTTGGGGAGGTGATTCAGTAGATAATGGTGCTTGCCACCAAGCCTGAGGACCCAAGTTCAATTCCTGGAATGCACATGGTAGGAGAAAACCAGTTCCTCTAATTGGCTCTCTGACTTTTACACATGGATTGTGGTGTGCACCTATGTGTGTACTCTCACACAAATAAATAAAAGTATAAAAATACATCTGTTCAATTAGGTGATACAGGCTCAATATTGTAGTAATAAAAATATTTATATAACCCTTCCTGTGCAAGTAATGGTTGTAAGCATTTACATCTATCAAACCATTTAATTTTCACAACATCTGATGAGGTAGCTGCTATTACTATTCTTTTGCAGAAGATATGTCCATTTTTAAGTAAATTGTCCAAGGTCACACAGATAAGATATAAAGGTATAAGCCTGGAACCAGACCCAGTCAGCCTGGCTCCAGATTTGACGTCTAGGACTACTATACCACTATCTGTGAAGACAACAGAAATCCTACAGTGTTCTCCACATTTGCATGGAACAGTTCTAACCTCTCCTTCCATGACTCTACTCCCTTCCCCAATTTTTTTTTGAAACATAGTTTCATGTAGCTAAGGTGTGAACTCTTAATCCTTCTACCTCAACTTCTTTTCTTAAATTAACATTTATTTGCATATTTTGGTCTTTGTCAGCTTCATACATGTGTATAATGTAGTCCGATTATTCTATTCATCCCTACCCCTCTGTTTTCTCCCTCCCTCCCCTGTTATCAACTCCTGTTCCTCACAAGTCCCTTTTCTTCATTCCCTTTTTGTTTTGTGACTCACTGAGTTTAACCTGGGCCATCAGAATGTCCATGAATGTGAAACTATCCAATAGAGCCTGGTGGGTTCACCCCACCACCTCCTCTTGAGTGCTGGTCCTACAGAAAAGAACCCCAGTGCTTGGCTATTCTAACCTTGTTGCTGTGTATGCTACTAGTGTTATTTAGCTAAGAACACATATTCAAAGAACAGTTACAGCTTTGAGTAAAATTAGTAGAAAACAAGGCCCCAAACACTGTATTTTCTAGTGTTTGGAGATTTTAGAGAAGGGACTTAAGGGCAACAAAAGATGGGACATAAAAAGGCACAAAGAATCTGTCATTCATTTCAAAAATGTCTTCCTGGGCAGAGTACTTAAACTTGTATTTTTTTAAAATTGCAGACACATATTTGTTGGAGTAGCACATTTCGCTTATGTAGAACACTGAGTACTGTGTAACTTAATAAGCCTGTGGTATGCCATCAATCCAAATCACACCCCCTTTCAAGATGAAAGTCCCAAGGAAAGCTTTCAAGCCTGACATTAGAAAACAGTTCCACTGGAGGGTACCCCCTGTGCCATAAAACAATACGGGACCTATGGCAATGGGTTTGTAGAGCCAATAAAGTGTACCACACTCCTGTGCATTTGGCTGTGTTTGTCTTTGTGGATTTCCTCTGGAAACAGCAATCTAGAGATCCCATTCATCATGTCCCAAACACAGAAAATTCCATTTGTCTTTGAAACTGCCTTTTAACTGGCCGACAAGCAGAGCATTTCATAAAAACCAGGCAGAGGAAGAAAAGCAGGGTTTCCAGCCAGAGAAATGGATGTGGAGGTAGAAAGATTCGGTGCCTTTGGCTAACCGGCAATGCCAAAGGCTGGATGATTTATGACTGTGCCACAGCTTGCCAAAGTGAGATTAAAGGGACCCACCGATGAAGGTGTCCCATGGGGCACATGGAAGAATTACTCCACTAACAGTCTTGGACACTGTTTTAGACCCTAGAGCAAAAGAAAGAACAAGGCCTTTGGATTTCCACCCATCTACATATCCACATCAATGTTTGATGTCAATAGATGAGATAATAGCCCAATATATGTCTTCGTTTGTACTTACTATTTTTTAAAATAAAAATTGCCATTGTGATGGCAGCCAGCTTTGGATGATTCAAAGGTGTGAATGCAGAAGAGTTTTATCACCTGTTTAGTTCTGCTATGAAATTATGACATTTTCATACATTTGGAAAGAGTACTTTCATCAAAACCAGGAGCAAACATCGTCACAAACAGTTATTAATGTACTTTAAAACAATGTGTCATGGCTTACACCTTTATGCAAATAACCTCTTAAATATTCTCATGATGAGCACAACCACTTAAACGTTTGGGCCTCTGCCCAGTTTAACTAATGGATGCAAAGTAATGCATTCCCTTGATCCTGCTAATAGTGGAGGGTGAAAGTCCCAGCTGGGTCTCGTTCATTCATTTACTGCTTGATTCATTACACAAATATATTGAGCTCTGTTGTGCCAGGTACTGTGGACCCAAGCTCTGGGGATTCAGCATAAGCAAGACACTAACATGGATGGAGCTTGCAACTTGTAAAAAGAGACCAACAGATACATGCATACTATGTTAGCCATAGACAAGGAGCAGACCACACAGGGCCTTGGTGCTCAATGTGTGGCCCAGACCTGCAGCATCAGTACCAACTGGGGACTTACTGAACATGCAGAATCCCAAGACTCAATCTAGACACCCTGAGGACCTGCATCCTAACACACTCTCATGGGGATTCTTAGAGCACTTTGAAACAGGGGAAGTGTGGGTATTGGGTAGTCATTCCCATTCTCTAAGGAGAATTTAAAACTATCAACACCACATCTTCACTTGCAGAGATTCTAAGTTCTGAGGAGGATTCCAGGTGGTAAAATGGTTTAGTCTCCCCAGGAGACTTTAATCAAAAAACCTTTATTTATATGTATGTATGTATGTATGTATGTATGTATGTATGTATGTACAGGTATGTGCATGAATGCCACATGTGTGGGAGTACCTGTGAGGGACAAGAAAGGGTTGCCGATCCCCTGAAGCTAGAGTTACAGGAGATTATGAATGTGGGTTCTCCGGAAGAATTGGCAAGTACTCTTAAGCACCACACCATCCCTCTAGCTCCCCCAGGAGGTGGGGTAGGCAACTCCAAGTTGAGCAGGGAGTGATGTAATATAGCAACAAAACACATAGGAGAAATTGTTAACCTTGAATGAGAAGTGGAGGCAAGGAGGGTTATCTAGAGGGGATCTTCTGTCACTGCTCACACTCAAGTCAAACTTAATACACTTGGACTGCAGGCAGTGTGCAATTCACCTTGAGAGAAGAAACTACTGAAGCATGGACCTTACAGCCAAGGTCAAAGCCAGATGCAGTTGCTTTCTCCTTACGTACCTGGGGACCTTTCATTCCTAGAAATCCCTTTTCTCCTTTCTCACCAGCCTCTCCTCGTGGGCCCTAAATACACAGGAATCAAAGTGTTATTTTCTCCTTTAGTGAGGACCCTTGAACATTAAACTTATACATTAAAAATCAAATGCTAAGTCAAGGTGACATAGAAACTGGTCCGGGAGCCAAATTATGCTGCTCCTACTGCATGGGTCTTAGAGTTCCACATTATCTGTTTAGGAACACCACAGGACAGTCTGAAATTGAGGTGGCTGAGCCTATGTAGCCAAAGGAGCAAAGCCCTGGAGGAAACAGCCCAAGGCTGAAATTTTCAGTACTGCCAATTGTCTTCAACCTTCATACTTGGAAGCCATATGCTTCATATGTGAAAAAATGTTTTTCTCAATCATGTAAATCTGAAACCAGAACCTCAAATCCATTTAATATTCAATAATCACAACCAAGATGGGCCATAGAGAAGATACATTCCATAGCAAGATAAAGTTTAGATATTTCTCCTGGAATATTCTATTGCCTGTGTGCTATGGCTTCCTTAGGTTGCAGAGAAACTTTCTTCATGTGCTGTATTTGGCATTTTACTCCATTTTACATTGTGCTATAAATAAAAAGGTCCATAAACTGAAAGAACAAATGCTGGTTGTGACTTGCAGAGCATGAAATAAAGGCAGTCAATTTATTGCAATGCTTTTCCGACGATCCCGACGGCAAATATTTCTCACTCTAAAGTAAGAAAATTGAACCTTCCTCAGCTGGCACGTAATGACAAATAAAAGCAATCAAGCTGGAGAGAGAGAATGGTCTGAGGGGAAGGCTGTTTACCATGCTGGCAACGCATCACAAAGTGTCTCTGATGTTTTGATGTATTATGCCCAATGTCCATACACAAACTGCCAATATACAATGCCTTTATTTTTAAGCATTTGCTTTTAAACACTGAAGAATAGAACCGATAATTGTCTCACCTAAGCAGAACAGTGCACCTATTTTTTCACAGATTCAAAACCAAGCTTAGGAAGATACTATTTTAGTGGTCTGGTTTCTACCCCCTTCCTTCCCTCTCTCCCTCCCCATCCCTGTCCTCCCATGCTGGAGACTTAAGCCAGCACACATACTATATATGCTTTCCTTCTATCACTGACTTACATCTTTCTTCCTTCTCAGCCTTTGCCACCTTCCCGTCTCACTGTTGATTTAGTCTATACACTTTGTCCTCTCTGGCACACGTGACTCCCTGCTCACGTGACCAGAGCAAGGCGCCAACCCTGGCTTGCTCCTAGTAAAGGAAAAAGTGCTGGAGGCAGCTCTCCAGAGAAGCGAGCTGGAAAGGACAGGCGGGGTGCCACACTATAGATCACACTGCTGAAGCCTCCAGCTGCACTTAGAACAAATTTTTCCTTGAGTTGAGCCAATGTTTCAACACCATGAACATCCAGAGATACAACACTAAACTGTTACTGTGTTAAATTGACCACAGTCCCCAAATTCAAGGCTCAACATTTTCCTTGGCTCAAGAACTCCTGTATTATCCTAACAATCCTGAACCCAAGGGGCTGGCTGCCCAGTGTGTTCATCTCTTCCCACCTCTTGACAGGGACAGAACTCTGATAAAAGAGACAAATTTCTGTACAAGTCAAGACTCGATGTTGCTTACTTGTTTTATTAACCTGAACACACTTCCAAGCCTCTGTAATTCTGCAGGGCTACATGAAGGGTTCTATCCAGGCTATAGATGCTCACACACAGACTCCCCTTTTTGCTCGCACAGCCATATGTCCTCTGTGTATACCTGAGGGCCCTTAAGTCCCGGTGAACCTTCAAGTCCATCTGGGCCTGCGATGCCTGGATTTCCCTATGGTGAGAAAGAATCAAGCTATTAATCTATTAATGCTGTCTCTTCATATGCAAGGTCAGAAAACTTGTTTTTCAGTGGCAATGAAAGATCTTTGCAAAAAAATGAAGGTTTCTTTCATCCTTAACATTGTGGAGTTTCACTCTGGCGTGACCGTGTGACACAAAGTGGGTTTGTTACTAACCCTCACTGTGCTTGTAATGTGAGCATGGGTGTTCTGCAAAACTCTAAGCCACAGCTTCTCTTTCTTAAAGACTGTGCATTCATGACGCACAGGGCAGGATGTATCACCAGGGTGTACAAAAGGGGTGGGGCACAGCTCTCCATTTACATGTTCAGGGTACTCAGAATATCCAGTTTGAATTCAGCTTTCATTGTCTTTGGGTTTATATGGGGTTTTCACACAAATTATAAGTTGGAGAGGATCACTGAATACAAATCCAGGAAAGATTACTTAGAGTTTGTATTCGAAAGCCAAACAAAATGAAATTTAACCATTGGACTAAACCGTGTCTTTGATCATTTTTTAAATTTCTTTGAAAGTTTTAAATAAAGTACCCCAGTTTTCATTTCATTTTGAATTCTTAAAATTGTAGCTAACATTTTCTAACAATTTGTCTACAACCAATGTCATCAAAATCCAAAAGTTTAAGATAGAAGGAGACATTACCAACTTCATTCTTGATTGGACGTGAGTTGTTTATCGTCTGAAGTTAAGAAAAAAATTATCACTGACCTGTGGGCCTGTATGTCCCCTTCGGCCATGAACTACCTAAAATAAAGGAAAAAATAGATATTCTCAGTTTAGAGAAGATGTTGCATATATATGATTTGAATTGGTAACAGATACATCACGGCACTGGCACAGATAACTCCCACATTGTGTTTAAAACATTCAGTTACTCAGTGCATTGAGAAAACAGGCTGTTACCAACTCTGAATTTCTATGTAGGTAAACTGAAATCATAGCCAAAAGCCAGAGAAAAATACATGGAGAACAGGTCACAGCCAGCAGCCTACCTCCACTAAACTTGACCAGAGCTTCTCAGTAGCTGGAACACTGACCTGAATTTTATTTCTTTCTTATTTTCCCCCAAGAACTACAAAATAAGTCTGGAATCAGGAATGGATTAGCCAAAGGACAGGGTGCCAGGAGGAAAGCTGAGGATCTTCTCCAGGAACTTCATAATACTCTAAGCTCAGAAATCAAAGAGCCAAGCTAGCCTGGCTTCCAGAGCCAAGCAATGCGATTAGTTGTCAGAAATCATTGCAGATATTCAAAAGTGACTTGATTCATTATATCAATAAAATACCCGATCCAAATAATATTGCTAAACAGGGAAGGGGGATTTTCACTCTATGTAAGGTCAGGGCTCAAGGAGCATTCCCAATCAGTAGTCTACAGTTCAAAATATCATGAGACAATGACATTTTCCTGTCTGGTCACTGAGGAAGGTCAGAGCAAAACTCACACCTAGGATTCACAAAATTCAGCAACCACCAGACAACATTGTCTTGCTGGAAGCTCATATGAAATGTTCTGATAAGCCAGTATTGCTAAGCATATTTTCAGATATGTTTCATCTAAGCAGCAAAGGTATATGCATGGGGAAATGTCTCATTCCTTTCAAAGAGGAATGAGTCATCTTCAAGGCCCAAGTTCTTTGTTAGAGAAGAAAAAGAAGTCAGTTTTCAAAGGGCTGGAAAGATAGCTTAGTGTCCAAGAGCACTTGAGCACTCGCTGCTCTTGTAGAGGACCCTAGTTCAGTTTCTAGCGCCCACATCAGACAGCTCACAATTGCCTGAAATTCCAGTTCCAGGGGATCAAGCATCCTCTTCTGGCATTGACAACCAACTGCACACATGTGGTTGCACATACTTATATTCACACACACCCTCGAGTGAGCACACAAGCACACACACACACACACACACACACACACACACACACACACACACACACGCGCGCGCGCATGTGGTTTTTAAAGTTTAAAAAGAATCTATTTCCTTTAGCACAATGAATTGTCCCAGTTCAATTCAATTCCATGTCATTCAGAAAAATACCCACCAGTAGATCAGTTCATTCTGACAACTATCTGCCACCTTTGAAGAATGATAGATAGGAACCGCAAGAGAATGAAGCACATAGGCCCTGAGTCTTTGCAGGAAATCCTCACTCTCAGTGCTGGGGGAGGAGGGATAAATACTATGCACATTTACAAGGCAGAGCACAGCACAGGCCTAAGGACGGGCAGACAGTTTCAAAGACAGAGGTCACATCTAGCTGGTCACATGCAGACATTCTCCCCAGAGGAAGAGATTTCTTTGAGATTGGTTTCAAGAGATGTATACAAGTCTGTCCACCAGAGATACAACCTGGGTCAGGATGTAAGGGCAGAAAAATAGGAGGTGTGGTAGGTAATGGCAACAAAGACAAGTTGAGTCAAAAGTGTGAGATGAGAGGGACTGGCTTGCCCCACACTGCTTAGTTTGCGGTGTAGTTAACATACATGGTCGGAGCAGGTTTTGTGTGGATAGGTCTGGTGGCAGTGGAGGAGCTAAGGAGGATGTCCTATTATTCTAGGAAAACAAAAATTCACCAGCCGATTTAAGGGTTGTAGCGCAGACCTCCACATGAGAGATGTTTCTCTAAGGCCAGTGTTTGCAACAACAACAATTGCTCCATTAAGTTGTTTGCCTTTGGTATGTGCTCATTTGCACTTGTATGTAGAGGTACTCATGTGAGCATGCCCAAAGAGACCAGAGGACAACCCCCAGTGTCATTCCTCAGGTGTCATTTACCTTGTGTTTTGAGATAGGGTCTCTCCATTGGCCTGGAGCTCACCATTTAGGCTGGGCTGGCAGGCTGGCTGGCCAGTATCAGGGATCTGTCAGCCTGCCTTCTCAGTGCTGGGAATACAGGGGTACACCACTATACCTAGCTATGTGACATGGGCTCTGTCCCAGTCCTCAGGCTTGCCTGCAAGCACATTGCCACCTGAGTCATCTCTCCAGCTCTGCTCCCATGGCTTTAAGATCTGATTTTGAAAGAGTTCAAGGATATGAGTCACTGTAACACAAATTTATCTCTGGTGTCCCTGCCCCCTCCTGAGTAAAAACTGACTCCTCTCCCTAGCCATGGGGGTTTGGACCTAATGGAGGAGATAGATATTAATCTACAGTGACATAAATGAAGGGAACAAACCCACAAGTGGCCACCTAGCATGTTTGCTGACTTAAGCTACAAAGTCATGGGAGAGAGACCTTGGCAAACGGGAGACACAGACAAGGAATTGGGGCAAATGATTTTGCAGCCTTTGCCTAACATTTGCAAGTGGTTTACTTAGGAAAGAACATCACAACCTATCGGAAGAGTGCACTCAAAGGTCACACACCCAGACAGCCTGACTCTTCTTTAAAGCAAATGTGAGTGGGCATAGCAAGAGAGGACAGTCCCCTCAGGGGATCGGAGAAGAAAATGATGCAAGACCCCAATTCCATGGTTCCCCCAGCCTGGCTTTCTGAGTGCCTATGAGGAACCTGTTTTCTGGGTGGGCATGACTGATCTCGGATGGAGAGTCACCAGGAAGCAAGCAGGGTGTTAATGGCAGACACCCATGAATCCTGAATCTTACTGGCAGACTCATCCCCAATTGTGCTGCCCTGGAGCACTCTGGGAGGCTTCCCAGAAGGATGAATGGAGAAAGCATGACCAAAGCGATCAATCTGGACCAAACTGGATGAAAGGCTGCTTTGGGTTGAGGCTACAGTTGCTTCTCATTACCCCTGGCAGAGGATCTACTCTAATCCTCAACAGTCTGGTTCAGAGACAGCCATCCCTCCCACTTCCCACCAGTGCCCGGAGCTGTGCTTTCTGGCTGTGGTCCTCCAGCTCTGCTGCTCCCGCCCTCAGCCCAAGCTAGAGGTGAACAATAGATAATTGTTCACCTGACAGGCCTGCCTCCCTTTCAATCAGCAGCCTTTCTCCTCTTCCTTTCCAGGAAGCAGTTATCAAAGTCTGGGGACATTTCTTGTTGGGTGTGCTATTGGCACCCAGTGAGCAGAGGTCAAGGGAGAAATTTCCATCTTTCCATGTGTAATGCACACCACAAGCAATGCTTCAAACAAATGCTGGTGGTCGTGGAGTGGAGAGATTTTGCTGTGGTTTAGTCCATGGCTCTGATCTCCTGCAGAGAGCTCTAGTACTCAGCGAGTTGTTGATGTTCAGTGTTTGCCAGGTGACTCGAGATCACATTGGGTCAGCTGGTAACCATTTCCCTGCATGCCACCCCCACTGCTGGCCACCCTCCAATCACTTGCCATTCCCCCAACTACAGGTCATCCTCCCATCACTTACTTGCCTCCCCTCCCTAGTGGCCACCCTCCTATCACATACTTGCCAGAGGATCCAAGTTCAGTCCCCAGTACCCACATGGCAGCTCCCAACCATCTCTAACGCTAGTTCTAGGAGATCCGAGCTGTCTGCTGACCTCCATGGCACTGAATGAAAGTGGTACACAGGCATACAGACAAAACACTTGCATACATAAAAACAACAACAACAAAATAAATCTTAAAAATGTAATTAGTAGATCTAATTTCACTAGAAAAGTAAAAATAAGGACTTGGGAGCCCGATGGCAACATTTCTGCTATCTAGTGGATCTCCACTTCTGTCTTGCCCTTCTTTTGCTCCCCAAGTATTTCCAGTTGGCATCTTTCACTCTCTGTCATCCTGTCAATTCTTTTTGTTGTTTGTTTTTGTCTTTTTTTTTTTTTTTTTTTTTTTTTTTTTTGAGACAGGGTTTCTCTGTGTAGCCCTGACTGTCCTGGAACTAGCCTGATACACCAGGCTGGCCTCCAACTCAAGAGATCTGCCTGCCTCTGCCTCACAAGTGCTGGGATTAAAGGTGTGCACCAGCACCGCACCAGCACCGCCCCAGCTGTCCTATCAATTTTTAAGCTTTTATTTAGAGCAAAACTGTGTGCTTCATTTATTTCAGACTTGAAATAAATGGGGGGGGGTAATTTGCCCTTTATAGTATGATTACTTAATCATCTGATTAATTGACAATTAACCATCTCTGGAAAGGACCCCTGTGGACTGAAGACCCCTGGAGTTATGTAGTGGGCCAGAGATGCTGTCTACAACACTGTGGGGTTAAGGGGATTCTTGTTTTTACTGTAGGGCTACTTCTTCCTCTGACTTTTGGTGCTTAGGAAAATCTTAGACTCACATGAAGCCCCATAGGCTGCTGTTTGCCTGTGTCATAATCTCCACTGACTTCCTGTCCCCTCACTGCACCCTCCCAGGCCTGTGTCATAATCTCCACTGACTTCACGAAGCTTCCCTGGCCTCAGCTTCTGGTTTCCAGTGATACAAACAAAATACTGTTCAGTTTCTCCCCATGCCTTCTGCTGCCTCTGCTCACTGGTATGTACGGGGCTATCTCCCCTACCCCTCAGAACCGACACTGAAAACCTGTAGAACTGTGTTCAGCAGCTCTTTCTGGGGGGTGACCATTCCGTTGAGTGAAAACTGATTCTGGCTTCAGAGCTGAGTGGATGTGGACTTCCTCCCCACAGTCCAGATCTAAAACTAGCTGGTCAGTATCAGTCCCTGTCTGTGGCTTGAAGGCGGGGTCAATGTTTGTGTCTTTTTATTTTATTTTATTTTGCTGAGTTGCACAAAAGAGGACTAGTTGAGGCACTCTTGCTTTGTCATTTGTCAAGAGTCCTGCTATGACTCCTGCATGACACAGAGGCACCTATCACCAAGGTGGGGGCTCTCCTCCTTGGGAAACTGTCCAGTTTGGTATGGCCCCTGGAGGCCACAAAAACAATAAATATACATCCCTTCACACTGGGATTTCCTGGGCAATATTCTTAACAGTGAAAATATTTTGCAGGGGGATGGAAGCCTTCAAGGACGTCCTTCCAGAAGGCCAAGTGGGGAGGACAAACACTCCCTTCATATGTGTATGCTTTAAAGCAACATTAGCAAATTGGGCTGCTAACAATCCCACTCTGCTCTGTTTGAATGTAATCTCCACCCTTCTTTCATTTCCTAGCCTTGTGAAGAACATGGGTGTGCTTCCAGATGCAAAAATACTTTCTTGATGGAGTATAAGAGCTAGTTTCATAAACTGCTTCTGCCCAGAAAACACAATGCATCAGAAGTGCCATCCACTCAACTAGTTTTCATGTGTGCTCAATTTTAAGACATTATGCATTTTGAGAGGTGGGGTGAGGAAACTAGGAGGAGGCTGGATAGCTAAACAAAGAAGGGAAAAGAAAATGCTGCAAAATGAGACAAAATTGGTCTAATTTAGACTCTAATGCAGGTGTGGAAGTGAATCCCATTAAATAATTTTTTATGGGATAAAGGCTTTCTGTTTGGAATCTTTGTGCACTTTTCTAAGCAGTCATGCATGGGATGTTTTAAACAAAACCAATAAAATAAACTAAAAACAAATTAAAACTCCCCTCAAAGGGTTCCACAATATGCTAGCTGGCTTTTGTCAACTTGACACAAATTTAGACATATCTGGGAAGAGGGAATTTTAACTGAGAAAATGCCTTCATGAGACTGGCCTGCAGGCAAATCTGTGGGGTATTGTCATGATTGATGGAGGAAGGCTCAGCTCACCGTGGGTGGTGCCATTGCTGGACAGGTGATATTCAACTGTGTAAGAAAGCAGGCTGAACAAGCCAAGAGGAGTAAGTCAGTAAGCAGCACCCCTCCATGGATTCTGTTTCAATTCCTGCCTTGAGTTCCTGCCCTGACTTGCCTCAGTGATGGAGTATGGCCTGAGAGTTGTAAGTTGAATTACACACTTTTCTCCCAAAGTTGCCTTTGGCCATTGTGTTCTATCACAGTATCAGAATCCCTAAGACACCACCAACATAGTCTAACTCTCGGCTACACATCTACAGTCATCCTACTCTTTCTCTCTTCTTTACTAACCTTTTTGTTATGTCCAATTTATTTTATTTTTGAGAATTCACATGAGTAGATTACATTTAACACTATTCCTTCCCCTTTGTTTCTTCTTACCCTAAGACATGGCAGGGATGCTGTACCCTTTAAAATCTCAACATTACGGCTGCCTAAACAAGACCTGCATGTTGACAATAGCAGTAGACCTGACAATGTGAATAAAGAACTTCAGGCTGTCAACCAATGGCTGCTGAGGAAGGGAGAATCAGTTTTCTTCCCAACTTTCTTAATACTCATAAAATTTAACAGACAGTGGAGCTTGGACATCTAGTAACATCACTAGTAGCATCAGTTAACTCATCAAATAGGCCAAACATCGGCCATTTTCTCCTGGTTGGCCACTCTTGTTTTCTTTGTGTGGCAATCTTTCCCTTTGGGTAATTTCCTATGTAGCCAGCATTTTCTTACTCAAGCTTCAGGGACTTTACCAGGCCATCCCCACTCTGAGACAGCATCCCTGACCCATTGGCCATTCCACCAATTCCCACAGTCAGCCATTATCATCACAGCTCAAGCTATGGCATCCCCAGGTCTAGATGCTTCCTTCCTCGAAGAGCTCTTACCATCTTTCTTCTTGAGCCTGGTGTCCCAGGAGGGCCTGGCCAGCCTCTTCTCCCCTGTCAGAGGAACAAAAGGATGGTTGACAGCAACATCACATCACTGACAGGGTTCTGTTTTAACATCTGCTCCTGAACCAGATGGGCTCATTCCAGGAATGAAATCATCTTTCCCTGAAGTGTGAGCCTATCCTCCTTTGGCCGTAAGTCACATCTCTACATGGGTCATGGGCGACAGCAATACAGCTCTGACTATGTGGTTTCAGTGGTCAACTGCTCATGTCACTAATTCATGTTTGAGACACAGGTCAGAACAATACTATCCCTACTCTCCTAGTATAATATGAATGTGGCTGGTAGGCCACTGCTGGTTGGGAGTTTTATGCATGTGTGGGTGTGTACGTATGCATTTATGTGGGGTGTGTACATATATCCTAGTACATGTAGAGGCCCAGATGACAACAGAGTGTCTTTCTCAATTTCTTTCCACCTTATTTTTTTTAGATAGGGTCTCTAACTGGAGCTGAAGTTCACTGGTCAAAGTGCCCAGGGTCTTCTTGCCCAGTGCTAGGAGTACAGGTGTATGCCACAACATCCACCTTTTAAAGTGGGCACTGGGGATTTGAACTCAGGTCCTCCTACTTTCACATGAAGCACTTAGCCAAGTGAGCCATCTCCTTAGACCCCAGTTGGGATTTCTACCTTTGGTCTGCTTCTTCGCTTACCCTGTGTAGATTAACACCTTCCCATGAATAAAGTCTGAAAATTCCTATAAGTCCCCCTTCTCCCAACCCCAAGTGCAAGAGGAGGGAATAATTTATTAACCAAGGAAACATAGAAGTAAGCTATTCCCTACATTTTTCAAGGGACAAAAATCAAGGGTTCCATAGAGTAGGGCCCTGGTGTACAAAGCAGATTATGGACAGAGCCTGAGAAAGATGTGATCACCATGGACTCCTTCCTACCACACCAGGCTTCTTCCCCCACGGGGAGCTCTCAGGGCTCTTGCTCATTAAGAGGAACCAGAGACACATATTGCCCACATAGCTTTTAAAATCCCAAGTAATAGGACAAGGGGATTCAATTGTGATCTGTGAGACTGCAGAACTCTCAATCCCTAGAGATCCTCCTTGTGGGAGGAGCCACTCATGTCAGCCTTCCTAGCATGTGTGTCCCCTGGACACTGGGAAGGCCAACACTTTGCTGGCCTTTAAAAACAATCTTTCTATTAAATCAAATTAGTCCTTGCTTTTATGCCAGAGCTTAGATGGGTGTGGCTTAGGGCAGGCAGTCACCCCAAATTTAGAAGTTGACAATGTTTCTCATGTCTCAGAGCAAGAAATATGCAGGAAGGAAATTTTTTTTTGCTTCCTACAATAGTTTTTCTGTACTAAATACAGTCTCTTATTCCAAATTCCTCCCCAGGTGTTTTATATTCTACTACTAAGGCCTAGAGCCTCTCAACCATCACAGAGCCTCTTGCAGCAAGTTTACTTTCAAATGCCCACATAATTACTTGTCTTCCATGGTCTCCTTTCAAGCCCTTGGGTCCTTGCACGTTATTGTCAAGCCCAGGAAGTCCCTAAAAAGGAGAAAATCAAGAAAAAATGAACAGATTTTTAAAAGATTGCAAATTCATCAAAGAGAAAAAATGGGTTGAAGTGACAGGTGGCTTAAAAGTATTTAATTTGCCTCCTTGGCTTGCTGAGTTAGCAGACTCAGAGTGGCTACCCAAGGTGAACACATGGGATGAAAGCAAAACCTCACCATGACAGGAGGCATGTCCAAGGGAAGCAAGGGGGACAGGGCTGTGTCCCACCCTGGAGCCAGAGCCAGCCCTCCTCTTAGCTTTTCCTCTTTTCCATGAGTCCTGGGCAAATCTGCACATGAGAATTAGTAGGCTCGCCTTCTCTTGGTGGGAGGCTAAACTCTTGTGATGGGTTCATCACACACACACATAGAACACAGTCACTGATGCTGAGGACCATGTACCTGCCACATTGTATAAGCAGTAACAGTTGCCAGGGAGGGGAGACATTGGAGAACTGTCTACAAGCTACTGAGGAGGGAGACACTGAGGGAACTACCTACGAGCTGGCAAGGAGCTCTATGGGTATGGATTCTGTTGAGTCTCCCTCTCTTGCTGGGGTAGCCTTCCAGAGATGCAGCTGCCCCGAGTCAACCACATTCATGTAAATAACCCCTCACTCCTGTTCCCAGAAGAAACTTGAATAAACTCACTGGCTCACTAAGCTACACTTGGATGCGATTGTTTTCTTTGGTCTATCATCTGGGGTGGGCAGATGTTTGTTGATGTCACTCCAGGAAAGGTCTCAGAATACTTGGCAACCTAGTTACCCCCATGTCCTATTCTCATATGCTCATCCCTGGTTTAAAAAGCAAAACAAAACCATGTTTTTTAATATTTAATATTCATCTAGCAAGTTGCTAGAAACAGCATAATTGTGGGATACCATCCTTAGCAGGCAAAGCCATAAAGCTTTCTAATTTTGGGTGTAAGGACCACAGTTGAACTGTGTGTGCACAGTACTGAGACCATCCATTGAGCCAGTCAAGTTAATCGATGCTCCAATAAGCCAAGAAGGAACAGCAATGATACAGCCCTGCTGAGTGCCAGCTGCTGGGCTGTTCTGCCGACAGTGCCCTAGATTACCTCCAATCAATCAATAAGCAATTTACAATCACCAACAGGGATGAGGTACTGTTCCAGACACTTAGTAAGCCTTTTTTTCTAAAAAAAAAAAGTAGTATTTGGACTTGGACTTAAGTAGCTTATAAGCTAATAGGGAGGAAGAGATTGCTATTACTACAACATGCAGGACAATTTTATTTCATTCCCCCTCTCTATCAAACCAGGATCATTTTCTACATTTTCATTTCCTCCTCAAGCTTAAATACATGTCCCTTAAATCACCAAACATGGAGACACCTAACTAAAACAACTGGGAAGTTGTATTCTGGTGAGAAAGATATGGAGAAGGAAGATCACCACAGGATTTATTGTTTATTCACTTATTTATGTCGAGACAGGTTTTCTTATGTAGCCTTGGCTGGTCTGGAAACTGTATATGTAGACCAGGACAGTCTTGAGGTCTGCCTGCCTCTGCCTCCTGAGTGCTAGGAATAAGTGTGCATGCAAACATGCCCTGCTCAAGCCTAGAACTTTATTCCACTGAACACATAAGGCCCTTAACCTGAAGGGTAACATAAAAAGAATCACAAACCAGCAGTTCAGAACAGAGGCTCCTACTTGTGTGTGCAGGTGAGCCACGCTGTCATGTGAGCATAGACTAATCTCTCTATAATCTATTCATCGAGAACAAAGAGCACTGTTTAACACAAATTTATGATCAAACACGGGCTTCTAGTAATGATGTATTGTCAGGTGATGAGCTTGTCAGTCTCTGTAGATCAGAGAGACAAGCTTGCTCAGATTTCTCCTGGTATGTGAAATTTTAAAAAGTCATCATCAAGCTGGGCTGAGGGCATAGCAGGGGCATGGCACACCTGTAATTCTAGTACTTGGGAGGTAGACACAGGAATACTCAGAGTTCAAGGCCAACCTTAAACAAACGAAAAAAAAGTTATGTAGTTAAAATGGGAAATTCCAAAATCTTGTTTAGATTTTCCCACCAGGAATTTGTACTATTTGTGCATGCATTCCTGAGAAACATATGATCTTGTGTTCTATTTATTCTGTCAATATTCCTTTTCCCAAATTTTCCTGAAATAGCAATCCTCTAAAAGCAAAAAAAAAAAAAAAAAAAAAAAAAAAAAAAAAAAAAAAAAAAAAAAAAAAAAAAAAGCAAAGTTTGGGCTGCAGATTTCCAAGTGGGTGAGAAAGGCCTGTTAAACATTGAGGCTCAAGGCCAGTGGATCTAACAACACGCCACAGAGGGTCTGGCAAGGCGAACACTCAATGCAATACTATACAGTAGTGAACTCAAGTGACATGTATTACAGACAGTGTCAACACTTCTCACCATCACGAAGTGGCACAAAGTCAGCCAGAAACAGAAGCGCTCATACACAATGATCCCATTCACACTAAGTTCAAGGGCAGTTAAGACTGATATGCTGTGCTAATACAGTGGAGACCCCAGGGAGGGTGTAGAGTGACTGGAACATGCACAAGGGGCCTTCTAGGATTCAGGTGTGTTTTATTTCTTTTTCTGGGTGATGACCATACTGGCATCTTCCAATGATCAAGCCCATGCTTTTACAGTTGGGTACTGTACAGATGTGTGTTACAGCCCATCAGAAAGCTTAACAAACATTTTCATTTCTTGACAAAGTCCTAGTTCACTGGAGAGTCACTGAACTGTGGGCATGGCGAGGGAAGGCCCCGTGGTACTGACTTCCACTGACGTGGTGTGCTCATGCATGATTGTGGGTTGTGCCTGCTCTACTGGGTTGTAACCTCACAAGAGCAGGTACCTTAATGTCCTGAGGATTGCCTGATAGAATCCTCCCCGAATCCTTGGAATGAGGAGGCAAGACCTCTATTCTCAAAAGAGACAGAATCTTGGGGAATAGACAATAAAGAGATAACTTTGTTTCTCTTGTGCACTGTATTTTTGAGGCACTTGGGAAAATAAGTGAATGGACTAGAATCCCTTCCTCACTCTTTAGGACAAGAATGATTAAGAAGAGGATATAGGCAAAGAAACTACGTTTAACATCTCCAGTTAGGACTTCAAGGTTGTAAGCTCACGAGTATGTGCACCAGTGCCTTAAAATGGAACATCTCCCCTCTGTGGAAGGGAGCCATAACTATGGTATACAGCCCACGCAGCCCACACAGCCCACGCAGCCCTCATACTTACTGGATCTCCTCGAAGGCCCTTTGTTCCACGGTCACCAGAAGTCCCTCTCTTGCCTGGGCTTCCCTGGAATTAATACAGATCAGAACAAGAACAAGATGGGAGGTTTTAATAAACTTAATAAGCATAAAGGGCTTAGATTCTCTCTGGTTTGCATAATTAAATATTTTTCCACTGAGGTTGTTTTTAATCTGGAAAAAGGAACTACAAAAAAAAAAAAAAAAAAAAACACAAGCTCTTGGCATCAAATAAGTAACTCAGTGGTGACCTCGGTTATTTACTGCACTCATTAACTCTGTGTTCCAAATATACTTGCCACCTTACTTGTCATTATTCTACAAAGGACTTTTTAGAAAAGCATTTTGTTTTAATGAGGCAGCAGACTCGAAGTTCATGCTACTTGCCTAAGGACATCTCACAACTAAAATGTGGGTTTCAAAATCAACTGGTCACACTATGAAGACCAAGCAGAAGCCTGAGGAGTGGCGGTCACTGTGTCCCAGATGGAAAGGAGTGCCATGTGCTCTCTCCAGCTGTCTCATGCCACAGTCCAGTCCATACCCCATGTTCTTAGTGCGCTTCTTCTGAGGCCCCAGTGCTTTGCCCCCCCCCCCCCCGTTTCTGGTCCTTTCTCACATAACTGAGAAGTATATCCAATCATAGAGGACAAGATACTCTGTTTCTCTCTCTCTCTCTCTCTCTCTCTCTCTCTCTCTCTCTCTCTCTCTTTCTCTCTCTGTGTGTGTGTGTGTGTGTGTGTGTGTGTGTTGTTTTGTTTATACAGGGTCTCACTAGTAGCCTTGGCTGGCTTGGAACTCACTATGCATTCCAAGTTGGCCTCAAACAGAGAGCTACCTGCCTCTGCCCCCTGAAGAGTGTAGGGATCAAAGGTATGTGCCACCATGCCTGGGCCTACCCCTATATTGAGTACCGTATGACTTCATGGGAATCAAGAGAAAGGGAAAGAAGTGTCATTAAGAGACACAAGACCGCCGGGCGTTGGTGGCGCACGCCTTTAATCCCAGCACTCGGGAGGCAGAGGCAGGTGGATCTCTGTGAGTTTGAGGCCAGCCTGGTCTCCAGAGCGAGTGCCAGGATAGGCTCCAAAGCCACACAGAGAAACCCTGTCTCAAAAAACCAAAAAAAAAAAAAAAAAGAGGTACAAGACCTCCAGACATCATGATAGTGTCTACAGAAAAGTCATGGCCCATGTGCTAAGAAACACATGTACACAATATAAACCTGAGTCAAGGTTAGCCATGCTCAGCCTTGAACAGCAGAACCCATCAGACACATAAGAAATTAAAGATTACTGTCATATGTGGTCATGTTTCATGAATACTCGTCTCTAAACAAGTCTGTAGCCATACCTGGTAGACACGTCTAGGGCAGTTGTTTTACTTTACAAGCCATTCCTTTTACCTCAAGTGCAGGTTTATAGTTTCGGAGTCCTGAATCCTACCTGAGATCCCTCATCACCCTTTTCTCCTCTTCTTCCAGGAATCCCACTGTCACCCTAAAAATTGGAGAAGGGAAAGCTCAAATTCTCATTTTCTCCAAAAGAGCCAGCTGAGAAGGGTATCTGGGAGAGACGCCAACATTGTACCTGTTCTCCATTTAATCCATCAATCCCATCTTCCCCAGCTTCTCCCTGTAAAGACAGATGTGATTAGTACATAGTGCACATCTGTCAGACACCAAACAAAAACAGTCTCAAGGGTTCACTGTTGAACAACAGCTTCTTTGAGAGGTGATGCCTGGGTAATGTCGAAGGTTACTTTCCATAATAGAAACTGTCATGATAAAGAGTCTGCAACGAGAGGCAGAAATAAAATGCAAATCAAGACAACTTTGAGTTTCATTTTACCCCAGTCAGAGTGGCAAATACCAACAAATATTGAAGGGATGCAGGAAAACTAGAACCCTCACTGACTGTTGGCGGGATTGCAAACTAGTACAGCCACTATGGAAATCCATCTGGAAAATTATCAAAAAGCTAACAATAAATCTACTGTATGACCCAGCTATACCACTCCCTAGTACATGCCCAAAGGACTCAACTTCGTACTCCACAGAGACTTGCTCAACTATGCTTGTGACTGCTCTTTTCACAATAGCTAGGAAACAGAAACAACCTAAATGTCCTTCAGCCGATGAACTGATAATAGCTGGGTACAATCCAATTAGGGAGATGGGAACGGTGCTCCTTAGAGAAGGGGAGGGAGGTAAATACGGAAGAAGGTGGGAGGAAGTCAGAGGAATAGCAGGACACGAGTGACCTGAGAGGGGAAATGGGAAGGGGGGCTATTTAGGGAGGGGGAGGGAAGGAAATACAGAAGGAGGTAAGTGGGCAAAATGACAATAAGGATATCTGATAATCTGTGATGAATCATTATTAACTATGTTTCAAAGACCCTATAATATATGTAAATTCAGCATATAAATATACATACATAGTTTTAATGAACTTTTCTCACTTGGGCTGACAATGCTTCCTGCAAGGGCCAAAGACCACCTAAAAATAACTCCAATATGAGACATGAGAAGCCCTCCTTTAAATTGTTGGCCAGGCTGTCTAAGAGAGTCCCCAAACATACCCTTGGCTCATCACTTACTTGCCCCACAGAGGTGGAAGGTAAGTCCCTATTTCTGAAGGCACCATTCACCTCAGACCCAGACCCCAGAGACCCAGAACTGGAACCGACCTGAATGTTTCCTCCCCGAGGATGAACTTTCATGGTACCAAAAGGTACCATGCAAGCTTCCAAAGAAGGGAGGCAGCCAACTGTTCTTCCTAGCTATGAATGCCTATGAACCGAAAGGAATGGCATGGCATGATAACCGTAAGGGTGCAGTGTGTCATGTACACAAACCACTCTCTAATTGGACTTAAGACCCACTCAACAAAAGCAAAAACATGGTACTTGGAACCTAACCCACAACTCAGTGCTAATGAAGTCATAGATCTTGGAAAAGAACCTATGACCGTTTAACTAAACCATCATACCCCCTAACACCAATCTAAACATTTGTCCTTACACCACAGGTAAGTGGAGTCCTTATCCCTCCTTCATAGCAAGGAAACTTCTCTGCAGCAGACAGAAGCTGCTCCAATTCATCAAAAGGTGGAGTTTTTGAGCATAGTGATAATGGCTACATCTACAAAACACTACTGCACTTACTGCCCGGGAACATTGTAGAAGAGGGAGAAGAAAGATTTTAAGAGCCAGAGGACCAAGGAGTTTGCTGTGAGATGCTGTCTCCCAGTAGTGTCAGAAACTACACTCACCAACTCACCAACTCACAACAATGTGACCACCTAATAACCACAATAAAAATGTCAAGGTGAATGGGAAAGGCCCACAGTCCTAGACAAAGAACTACAGCCAACTCAGGGATGCTGAGCAGGAGAAACAGTCTTCCCCAGGGAAGAGCACAGCAACCGGCTATCCAACACCAAATGATCAGCCCTGAAAACATATATACAAGTAACATTATACAGACTAAGCAGGGTACATTTATATACATGTGCATATATGTATATGCAATAACAGTGAACCATGAATTTGAAAGAGGAAAGGGGGAGGGGTATAATTCAGGGTTTCAAAGGAGGAGAGGAGAGATAGAAATACTGTAACTATAGTCCCAAATATTAAAAAGAAATGGCTGGTACAAAAAAAGGGAAGGCCAACAGTGACTTGACTTGTAGCACCTACTGATAGCTAATGATTTTAAAACTGACATTTTCATAGATAACTGAAGAGCAAATAAAACGTATGGGTTTGAGCCATACCTCTTCTCCACTGAGTCCTCTGGCTCCCTGATAACAAAAAGGACAGCAGCATGAGTATGGGAAATGCAATGAACTGTTGAGATGACGTCACAGGGTCTCACATATTCCTCACCTTAGGCCCTTTGGTGCCGAAGCATCCCTTAGTGCCTTGCTCTCCCATTGGTCCAGAGGCTCCTCTTTCTCCCTGAGGAAAGTGGAAAAGCACAAATCCAGATGAGTGTGTGCTATTATGATCTGGGATCTGTCTGGGATACTTCACAAGTTTTTTGTTTTGTTTTGTTTTAGAGAAAACATCTGGCTGTTCATGACTTACATTCCAGGACTCAAGCCTATAAAAACAAAGAATGGAAGTAAATCAGAGCTACAATGATGACAGCCCTTTGCTTTGGACACCACCTGCCATTTGCCTGGGTGGAGCTTCCCTTTCCCCAGGTGGCCACCACATTGTTTCCCTTTTACCTCCATAACAAGTGTGTTCATTCTGCCCTAAGCCAAGATTCAGGACTCTCTGCCCAGTCCCTATGACTTTAAGACTTTGACCCATGACCTTGGTTGGGTATCACCCATGATGCTGCCTGAGTAGACCGTCCCCATCATTCCACTCTGTGTTTAACCATCACTCTCAATCCATTCTCTAGACACAAGCCAGTCTTCCCAGGGGACTTCTGCAGTGTCCTGGGTTCCAGCCATGCCGGCCATGTGCCAGTTTGCTAACTCCCAGTCCTTTGACTTCATTATTGTCTTAGAACTCGTGGTTTCTCTTTGCAGTAAAATGTGATTTCCCAAATGCTTTACCCAGAGAAACTCATTGCCATCCTTCAAGTGTTACTCCTTATTTATAGCCTTTTCCTTCCAGGCCCAACTCCCACCTTGGTGGTCTTTAAGTTATTAAGCTCCTGCTCTTGCTCAATATTATCACCTCCCTGGGCCTCAACACAGTCATGTGTAGAGCAGCTGGACACAGTTACCTTGTTTGTCTTCTCGGTAGTGTAGAAGGTTCCTAAGGCAGGACCCATATGTGATGGTTTTGTATTTTTTCTCATTTCTGAGGTGCTTATATGGTGTGCATATACATACGTGTGTGTGTGTGTGTGTGTGTGTGTGTGTGAGTGTGTGTGTGTCTGTGTGTGTGTGAGTGTGTGAGTGTGTGTGTGTGTGAGTGTGTGTGTGTGTCTGTGTGTGTGTGAGTGTGTGTGTGTGTCTGTGTGTGTGAGTGTGTGAGTGTGTGTGTGAGTGTGTGTGTGTGAGTGTGTGTGTGTGTGTGTGTGTGTGTGTGTGAGTGTGTGTGTGTGTGTGAGTGTGTGTGTGTGAGTGTGTGTGTGTGTGTCTGTGTGTGAGTGTGTGTGTGAGTGTGTGTGTGTGTGTGTTGTGTGTGTGTGGTGTGTGTGTGTGTGTGTGAGTGTGTGTGTGTGTGAGTGTGTGTGTGTGTGTGTGTGTGTGTGTGAGTGTGTGTGTGTGAGTGTGTGTGAGTGTGTGAGTGTGTGTGAGTGTGTGTGTGTGTGAGTGTGTGTGTGTGTGAGTGTGTGTGTGTGTGTGAGTGTGTGAGTGTGTGTGTGTGTGTGTGAGTGTGTGTGTGATATGCGTATCAACATCTTTTGTAAATAATGAAGTGGATAATAAGAAACTTCAATATGTATTGTCAAATAAATGCATGATTGGATATATGGAAGGAAAAAGGAAGAGAGAGAAGGGGAAGGAAGGAAGGAAGGAAGGAAGGAAGGAAGGAAGGAAGGAAGGAAGGAAGGAAGGAAAAGGAAGGAAGGAAGGAAAAGAAAGGAAGGAAGGAAGGAAAAGAAAGGAAGGAAGGAAGGAAGGAAGGAAGGAAGGAAGGAAGGAAGGAAGGAAGGAAGAGAAGAAGGGAAGAAAAGAAACAAGGAAGGAAGGTTTCCTGATAAATGATGTGGCCATGAGGTTTAATTCTTACCAAATGACCTGGGCAAATGGTCGGGATGTGGTTCCTGTGGTGACGATGTTACCTTTCACACCCAGCTCCTGTGCAATGTAGATGGGTAAGCCAATGCAAGGTGGTACGGTAATAACCGAGGAAGTGAAGTGTTACCCAGGCACAAGGAGGCTCAGGAAAGAGCCCGGATGCTGCATCTGAACCCTAGACTCTGATCTCTGTTTCTCTCATGATTTTAGGAATAAGTAAGCTGCAAAAGGTCTTGACTTACAGCAATGCCCTCTTCTCCCAGGTAGCCATCACTGCCTTTAAAACCTGGAGGTCCCTGGAAAAAAGGAAAGGAGAAAACATGAGCTTTCCACAGACTGGGCAGTGAGAGGTCAGCACAGATCCTCTGCTTTGAGGGTAGACTTCATGTGCAATGCGAGAGTTTGAAGATGCCCCTGACTTTCCATCTCAAGCTAGTGGTGTTTATACAAATAAAAACAGAATTTTTGTTTTTTTGTTTTTATTTATTTTTTTGTCTTTTGTTTTTTTTTTTTTTGAGACAGGGTTTCTCTGTGGCTTTGGAGGCTGCCCTGGAACTAGCTCTTGTAGACCAGGCTGGTCTCGAACTCAAAAAACAGAATTGTGCAAGTACCAGATATTCAAGGGTGTGTGTCCATATTTGGCATGTGTATATACAGGGTAGGGGGATCTGTGAATGTAGATGTGAGTGCATGAATACATGCATGAATATGAACCTTTGCGTGTGTATGTGGGGTAGTAGCTATATATGTGTGTGCATGAGTGTGAGCCCATGAGCATATCTGTGCCAGCACAGCTCTCACTGTCTCCAGGAATACCAACAGAACTGGCTTTCCTCTCTAGACAAATATATTTGTCCTTGACAAAACAAAAGCATTCTTTTCAAAATATCTTTCCCCTCCTTCTTAGGACTTATTGCTACACATACAAAGCCAGACCACACACAGTACTTTCTATTCTAGTTTTGGTATATTTTTAAATTCTAACATTCTCCTTCCATGTAGTCTAAACATTCTAGAAATAATTAATCCAAAACTTTCTTTGGTGACATGATTTTAGTGATAGGGGAGCCACACTGCTATGTATGGGGACCAAACATCCAAACCATATGTAAAGTGGAAGTATTGAAATCATTAAGTGTGTCCCACAGTGCGTTTGTACATATTTGAATGTGTCTTAATGTCTGAAATAGTATTTTAATGCAGGGATACATAACTATTCTCTGTTTAGGAGATACATGTATTAGTGTTCTTGGTTATGAAAAAAAAAAAACTATCTGGCCCGTTTCTGTATATACATCCGGAGATGTAAATACTGTCACATCCTTTGCTACGGTGGAGTGAGCTGAGTGAGTTTGATTTTCAGCAGACTGTACACACTATTGACTTGATTTTAATGTCACTGCCACGGTTAGGAAGAGAAAGTGAGATGAATTACTGGTGTGGAGGAAGCGTTCATCATTCCGCACGAGGGTCACTCGATTCTTCTGCATCACCCATCTAGGATCCTGATGACTGTGTCTCCAAAACTCCCCCCAAAGAACTTCCAAACAATTCTAATTTAGAAAACCAAGGGAAATGGCAACTATCTATCTAATCTGATATGGAGAAAGAGTAGCATAGTTGTCCACCTCCTGCAGAGGCTCAGTCTGGCAGGTAAAGCCTCTCTGTTTCTGCCCCAACTCAGATCCGAAAGGCATGCTGCAGTTCAAATGATGGGAATCCTTAAGTCAAAGGGAAAGTTACCTTTTTGCCTGCTGAGCCCGGATCCCCCATGGCACCGTCCCCTCCTATGCACTTGCAGAGCAAACAGCAACAGGTCCTTTCTGCAATGTTGATCTTGGGGGAACATGAACATAATTATATTTGGTGGCATTGATTCCCAAATCCCAAACAAGCTCTCCATTATAAGTTCCATGGTGGCAGGAGCCTTGTCAAGGCTAAGATGGCCAGTCCATCCTACCTTTCCTTTGTCCTGACATCTTTACCCTATGAGGAATTCCTGACCAAATCAAAAGTGTTCGACTTCTGCAGATGACATTTTGGCCATGGCCACTTCACTCCATATGAAATGATCAGTGGGGTTGCCTCTTGTCAACACACCTTACCCTAGCATATATATATATATATATAATATATATATATATATATATATATATATATCTTTATGTGCATCAGTGTGGAGGTATCAGTCAAATTACCTAGAACTTGAGTTATAGACAGGTATGAGCTGCCATGTGGGTGTTGGGAATTGAACCCAGGTCCTCTGGAAGAGCAGCCACTGCTCCTAACCACTGAGCCACCTCTCCAGCTACCTTACCCTAGCTTTGCCAATTGTTGACTTCTCTGCATATTCTGCTCTGCATGCTTTGTTCAGCAAAATGAATGCCTGCTGTTTTCTCCTGGCTCTGTTTATAAAATCTCAGCTTGTTAGCAGAGTTCAGTGTACTCTGAAACCCTGCTTGGAACAGAGTTCCCTGGAAACACATCCAGGAAGAGTTTGATGTGACTTCAGAAATGTCAGCTGCATGCCAACATTTTAGAAGCATCTGCTACAGAGGGTGTAAGTATGAGAATATTCTCTTTATGTGATGGCCAAAACAAAATTATTATATATTTAAAAGTGAGTGAATTTCACCCTGGACCTGTCTCCTGGATACCTAACAGTGTTTGTTTGTTTGTTTTGCAATTGGCCCAGAAGATTCATTTTTAGGAAAATTCAGTTTGCAGTAAATGCTATATTTGATTTTCATGGGTTAAAAAAAAAAACCACCCTTCATTGGGAAGTATTCTGATATACTTAGTAAAGATTCTATAAATTATAAACAAATTAATTCCAACTCATTAACCACTCATTAAAGTAAAATCCACAATGTGCTACAAACTTGGTAATGCTCACACTCAAGTTTGATTCTTTGTACATTTCGGAAATAATGTGGCGAAGATGCATCATATCTAGGTGTGAACCATAAAACCAGAACAGAGCACAAGGGTCTGGCAGTGTGGAGACAACCCAAGAAAACCCCTGGCTCAGAAAGTACACCAGGGAGGCCCAGGACCTCTAGCTCTCCCCACACACTCAGAATAGGCTACTGCTCCTCAGTTTGAACTCCACATGCCATGGGCTGTCACTTACAGGCTGTGCTGCAGGGAAAGTACACCTTGAACATTAGGGTCACCACACATTGTGATGCTCAGAGCTGCACGGAACCTGAGAAGCTGCTGGTGGCAGGAACAGCCCGGGCCTGTTCATAACTCAGCCTCATCTTAGTGCACTAGCACTCACGGCTTGTGATTTGGCCAGCATGGTCAGTGCTGTTTAAACATTTCCTTATTTTCCTCTTTGCTCTTCCTCTCGATACCTCTTTTGTTCCAAGTACATCTGCTGAACGTGCTTCGACCTGCTTGACTACATAACACTTCACGTATGTTCTTACTTATGCTGTTCAACTAAACTCAAAGGTCCATCTCGTCTTCGCTGAAAAGGTCAGTATTGTTGACACCCATACTCATCAATATTAAATCTATATACAAGATAACCGAAGGCTTAAACAATTAGGGATAAGGCTATATAGCTCAATAGTGGGACATTTGCTTAAAGCCTCCAGTGTTTTCTGAGTCAACTTACTAGTTGCTTTGACAGCTGGCTCCCAAGGTTCCTCATACCAATTGTGAACTGTGTTCTGTACTCAAATCCTTTCCCAAATTCAATGTAGAGAAGGTCAGCCAGGTCGCCGGTATTGGCAGCTCCATCCACAGCAATGGTTATGAGGGCATTCAGGCCTGTTCAACATATTCTCCAGGTGAAGTGGGCTCCGGTCACTTAAATCATTCAGCATATTTAAATCACTAGTCTCTGCAAACAGCTGTTTTCTATTGTCTATGTCCTCCAACCCCGTAATATAATGTTAGCGAACAATAGCACAATAGTTAAGTGAATCAAACCAGAGATGATGTGGCAGGCTGTAACACGACTTCACAATGTTATTGAAGTGAGCCAGTGAGTTAATCAGAGGGCCACACAGATTGCTAAAATGCAGAGGAATTCGTGCATCAAGGAAGCCGGTGTTCTACATTTTTTTTTTTATCCTGTGTAGAAGAATCTTAAAGCCACAATGTCAGAATCACCTAGAAGTGCCTCAGAAATACAGACTTTCCTGAGACGATTCCCACATTGTCTAGTATCTCTCTAATAAAATACAGAGTTGCTAGGGAAAATGAACACATCCAAAAAGAAATATAGGATCTCGGGCCTTAATCTATATCCACTGAACTCAAATCTGATTTAAACAAAATCCCCAGGTAGAGAGCAGTTACTTAGCATGTGTGATGCCCCAGGTTCAAGCCTTAGGTGTGTTTTAAAAAAAGCCAAACAAAACAAAAAACCAGAAATGGGCGATAGAGGCAGGAAAGATGACTCAGAAGTCAAGAGCACTGGCTGCTCCTGCAGAGGACCTGGGTTGGGTTCCTAGAACCCACGTGGTGCCTTGAAACCCCATGTGACTCCAGCTCCTCTTCTGGTCTCTGAAGGCCCCTGCACACATGTGGTATACAAAATGTAAAGCGCGCGCGCGCGCGCGCGCACGCGCACACGCACACACACACACACACACACACACACACACACACACACACACAGAAGAGAGAGAGAGAGAGAGAGAGAGAGAGAGAGAGAGAGAGAGAGAGAGAGAATAAAATGGATGTTTCCAGTGACCTCATAAGGATCTGACACTCCAGATGTAACTTTAAGTGGGAACAAATGACAATCACTTGGGAGCGGGGTCTCATAAGTCTTAGAATTTTATAGATCAGAATATTTCAAATAAAACTTTAGGGCTGAGTGTAGGGTTGCCAATGACTGGTTTTGAAAACTAAGAATTAAGTAACCCTGGCAGTATTCCTGAACAGTTAGATCAGTGCTCTTTAATAGTGCTGTGTGCCTGGAAGACAGTTAAATCATTTACATGCATTATCTTATTCATACCCTATAGGTACTCAGATATGATTCTAACCAGATTTTTTTAGACAAAAAAGAACCTGAGGCTTAGCAAAGTTAAGTTCTTAACTTACTGGACCTTTTAGATTTTCATCTAAAGCCTAATTTCAAAACCTTACACTCAAGCACATTTTAACCAACATGTACTGAAGGTATCTCTCATTCTCAGATGGATGTGTGAGGCATTATCTGGATGGAATTTGGAGACCAAAATACCAGAGTAGATAAAGAAATATTCAAGGGCTTCATTGAGTCATGGTGCCTTCTTAGAGACGTCTGTGTCATGTGACTTACTGAAGAGAATGAAGTACTCCCAGGACTGTGAGAGTGGCTGGGATTTGAGAGGAGACTGCTACAATGGTTTAAAAGGGAAGAAAGGCTAAAGAATCAGATGACCAGCTTGTTCCAGTTTGCTGGGACTTTTCTGGGGTTAGTCCTGTAATTTCCTGGCCTGCTCCAGGACAAACTAGGGTAACAGGTCACCCTTCTAGACTAAGAACAAGGAAAAAGGAGAAAGTCTGTAGGACAGACTGGGATAGCAATGCTGTGCATCTGAACTGGGCATTAGTGGTGGGGGGAAAGCATGCTTATGGATCTAGTTACAAAAGAAAAGTGTTTTCACATCTGTTTCTCTTTACAAGTTCAGGAAGTGTAAAAATGAGTGTTACAAGATCCATGGGATATTGACATGTAGGAAATATGCACAGAACTGTTATTTAGGAGTATTCTCAGAATTGGAGTACCCAGTCCTGCTCCCTTCAGACTTATTCAATAAGTGAGTCACACAACCTTCAAAACAATGTCTTCAGTTGCTAGAAATGAACCAAGGAAGAAAATGCTTCAAAAGTTGTGAGAATAAAGGACCACTGAGGAAATTCTGGGGCATTTGACTTAATGAACCAATTTAAACCCAATCTACATGCACAAATTATGGAGCCACACCCACTGTGGCTCCATTAATTCTTTTCTCCTCTTGCAACACAGTGACTGCCTAGTCTATATGCCAATATGTGATCTTGAACTAAAGCAGCCTCCTAGGTCAACAGATCATCAATGGAAGCCAGATAGATAGATAGATAGATAGATAGATAGATAGATAGATAGATAGATAGATAGATAGACAGACAGACAGACAGACAGACAGGTAGGTAGATAGATGATTGATTGATAGATGACATATTCCTTGTCCATTTTGAGAGCCATGTGATACTCTTTAGAGGATACTACCACCACCATTCCTTTGTTACTTTCTCAAAGAGTCTAAATTTCTGAATATATATCTTCTGAAATTGATACATGTAACAGACTTTCTTTTGGACCATCAACCAGCTTCCAAATCATGACACAGAGACTTATTATTAGTTATGAATGCTTGGCCTTATCGTATGCTCCTTTCTAGCGAGCTCTTATAACTTAATTTAGCCTGTTTCTCTTCATTTATGTTTTGCCTTGGAGCTTTTTTACCTTTCCTTTTATCCTGTATGTCTTACTCTGTGTCTGTCTGTCTGGTAGCTGTCTGTCTGATCCTGGGCATCTCCCTCTTTTTTTTCCCCTCATTCTCTTCATTCTTCCATGTAAGGGGCCATGGGCCCAAAACCATGCTGCTTAAAGCCCACCTTTGTAAGCCTTTTAATGACCTTTAAGTTTTCGGCTTAAAGCCAGCTCTGTGAGCCTCCTGTAACCTGTAATTAGACACGGTTTGGCCAAGTGGAACTGCTAACTGCTTCTGTTCCGAGAAAGGGTCTGGGGCTTTTCTGTTCGCTGTTCCAAGGAAGACCACTAGATGTTCCAACTGACAAGAAGAATGTTCCAGTCCCAGCAAATACCTGATGTTCCTTCTGTTATTCCCCCCAATTCTATTGTTGCAGGGCTATTTAAGCCAACTCTAAGCCCCAATAAATCGAGACCTTGACATTGCACAGACGGACTCTTGTCCTTTCTTTCGCTGCTTGGTCTCCTTTCTTTCTCTCGCTCATGACTCTTTCAGGCAGCACCCCTTTGGAACCCTGAATGACTGGACCTGCGGAACGGGTCACTTCCAAGTCTAGATTCCTCCTCCTACTTATTCTCTCTGCCCTGCCTCTCTCTCTACTGTCTAACGATTGGTCCTTCAGCTTTTTATTAGAGCAATCAGGTGCCTTAGTCAGGCAAGGGGAAACAGCAGCACATCTTCACATAATTAAACAAATGAAGCATATGGGAGGAGAGGAGGGAGGGGAAACTGTGGTTGCTACATAAAATAAAATAAAGAAAAAACAAAAAAGAGTTATAACTCTAAAACAAAATAAAAATGCAGCACCAACAAATACAATATACCTTTACATTATTAAACAAATGCAGCACAAACAAATAGAACAATCTTTACATCGTTAAGGTAATATTCCACAACAGATACAAATTTCCTGTGTTTCTCTGGGAGATAGAGACAGAATGGTCTTAGAGCCCTGGATGTTCCTAAGTGCTTCCTAGTGGACACCTTAACTCCACAGGCAAGCGATATATTCCCCTATGCACACATACACAATAGGAGGGCTGAAATACTTAAAATCACAGGGATGACAACAAAACTGTCCTCTCTAACTAGGTGCCCCAAAGTCTTGTCCTTAATCTCAATTAAAATCTATTTAGAGCTCACAAAAACAAAGACCAAGACTGGATAAATAAAAAGAAGGCAACTTTATATAATAAATAAATATATGAAATAAACACATGTAGATAATGGGTAAAATGAAAGCCTTTACTGTATGACTATAAATCTGGAAACCTCTGCAATTTAACATTAAGGAGAGAACTTAGCAGAAAAGACAGATTCTGGCCAGCATCCCTTAGTGAACCTGGGAGGCAGGCCTTGTACTAGACCAGGAAACAGAATGTTGTAAAGTCCTCAGAAGAAAGGGGGTGAAGAAAGGACAGGGTATGACACAAGCAATTCCCTAGCTTTGGCTTGACTCCAGAGAGTTCTGGAGCACAAGTCACAGCCCCAGTGTCACTCGAGGTCAAGGCCCAACTCTTTGAACTGCCCAGGGGCAAAGGAGGAAGTAACTTTCCTGATGATGGGACTCCTACAGGCCAATGGCATTTCTTCAGAGAGTGCACAGCTCTGGGTGATTGGCAGGTGGGTGATCCTGCCAGCAAAGGAGATGTGGATGCGAGTGCGGCAGTGCCCACTTATGGGAGGCTGGCCCTGCTTCAGAACACCTGGTCACTTTTTGCCTCTGCTGGCCCATATTTTAAATGGACCAAGAGTAAGTCAGTTGGCCATTGGTTCTAAAAGCCAAATGCCTGGCTCCAGCATCATGGCCGGTCTTTCTGCAGCCTGAAGGAAGGAATTACAAAACTCCAGCACATGAGACATGAGGAAACTTGTCCAAAAAAAAAAAATGCTTGCCAGTCTGGAAATGGTTAGTGTGAGAAGGAAGTCATCCAACACTCATGTTCCTGGGTTACTTGTTCCCGTTTACTTCCATGTGACAGAAGCAGCAATATTAAACAATGTGGGGTGAGATGGAAAGGAACTACCTCCAAGAAAGGCTTGGAAGAACAAACACAGTAAGAGGAGGTAAAGCGTGGGGCCGTGGTCAGTGTGCTCTTTTACATATGGACCGTGATAGGCAGTGAGAGATCAAAAAGTTCTGAGAGGATGCTTGCCCTACTGTGCCCATACAGAAGAGGAAGACTGCCAAATTCAGGGTCAGTATGGCACCTGGGAACAAAAGAGTCAGAGTCAAGTTCCTCAGATTACAAAGCAACTAAGCAGCCAGGCATAATGCCTTATGCCTGTGTCCCAACACTCAAGAGGCAGAGAAGAGGACTGCCCTGATTTTGAGACCAACTGGGGTTACATAAGATGCTTCAGAATAGCCTGGGCTACAAAATAAAAGCCTACTTAAATAAGTAAAAATAGTTAACCAAATTCCTACCCCTGCCCCCCCCCCCGTCCCCGTGTTCAGTACCTTGCTTTCTGAGTTCGTCAGATTTCTGTTCAAGTTTTTCAATGTCATAATCCAATCCATCTGAAAATAGAAGGACCACCTAGGGTAGGTTTTAGGAAAAGGAGGGAAAAAATTAGCACAAAGTCCATGGAAAACCACAGACCAACACACAAACTAAAGCCGTGTTACCTTCCCTCGAGCAGCAGACTTATTCTGAAAAGTATCCCACAGAGAATTCAGCAGGTTTGTGTTGAGGAGAGATGGGCCGTTCACGGTCACACCTTGCAGGCTGTTCAGTATGTTCTCACTGTAGATCTCAAACTTGGAAGGGTATCTTTCCACAGCGTTTGCCACTTGAAAAGCTATGCTCACCTGAGTCTCTGTACCCACTTCACAGCTCACACCATTGAGGGAGCTGATGGCACGTAAGATGTCTTGGAGGTAGGCCTCCA
Organism: Cricetulus griseus; assembly: GCF_003668045.3. Taxonomy (NCBI): domain Eukaryota; kingdom Metazoa; phylum Chordata; class Mammalia; order Rodentia; family Cricetidae; genus Cricetulus; species Cricetulus griseus. The sequence goes on from NC_048597.1 coordinate 213,960,896, forward strand.
TCCAGGGCTGACCTTCAAGCAAAGTCTGCCCCCTCTGCTGACTTGAGATGTCAAATCCAACCACGACATCCACAAAACAATCTAGGAGTCAAGAGGAGAGCATCTTGTTAGATTAGCACCACACTGATGTGATTCTGCTGCAAGTCTGATTCTAGGGACCACAAAGTCTCATTGCCATTCTAGCTATAAAGTGGGAAAACAAAGGAAATGCATGGATCAGGGAAGAGCCACAGTGATGGGGATGCCCTGTCTGTATGCTGTGAATGGATGTGTCTCTTATTGGTTTAATAAACACTGATTGGCCAGTAGCCAGGCAGGAAGTATAGGTGGGGCTACCAGACAAGGAGAATGCTGGGAAGAGAAAGGCAGAGAGAGAGAGAGAGCTGCCAGGGAGACACCACGTAGCTACTGGGAAGATAGTATACTGGGTGTTCTCCAATACGATAAGGCCATGTAGAAATACATAGATTAATAGTTATGGGTTAATAATTAAGTGAGAGCTAGCCAATAAGGAGCCTAAGACATCAGTCAAAGAGTTTATAATTAATATAAGCTTCTGTGCATATATTTGGGACTAAACAGCTGTGGGACCAGGCAGGACAGGACCTCAGTCTACACAGACTCATTCTTCTATTACCTGTAGAAGTACAAATGTATTTTTTTTTCAGTTGGAATTGAATCTGGATGATTCTCTGACAACTAAAGTGTTAAGTGAGTCTATTCTGGCCATTAAAAACACATTGTAATATGCTCAGTCTCTTAAGTACCTCTAAGGCATCTTGTGGAAATGGCAATAATATAAAACACATTCCTATAGCACTATTTAACAACTGAGATCATTGGCAAATATTAAATTATAATAGGAGTGAGGGAAAAACAAAAACATTTGAACAGAAATAGTCACTGAGAATCAAAAAGTCACAGAAAAGTTTTAATCATTTATCTTTCTAGAAGCATTGGATCAATTTTGATCTTCTTTAACACCCAGAAAGGAAGTCAATGAAAACAAACAAACAAACAAAAAAAAAAAACAAGAACAACAAAAAAGGGGCCCTGGAGAGGCGAGGGAAAATTGTTGAGATCTTGCTTAAGTTCTGCAGGTGAAGAACCTGGCAATCCAGTTATCCAACTTGTCCATGTCAAATATGGCTCTGCCATTTGGGGAGCCAAGACACTGCCATTTGGGGTTCTAGAGGCTTAGAGAAGTATTGCATTTAAAGGTCTTTACTGTTATCTTAAACTCCAGGGAAGTTTCAGCATCAGAGACATTTGGAGGGGCTTGGTATTTTAAGCTGAGCTCCCTAAAGGCAGATAACTTGAGAAGGATAAAAGTCTAACAGCACATATGCTTTTCTTTCAAGAACGTCTAAGCTGTTAAACTTACCCCAACCTTTGTCTGCCTTTTCAACACATGCAGCTTGGTAAAATAAAAAATAAAGGAATGTTTGTATGCTTTGCTTAAATCAGCAGTTTTCAGTGTGTGTGTGTGTGTGTGTGTGTGTGTGTGTGTGTGTGTGTGTGTAGCATCTTTTATGCCAAAACACAGTCTAAGTTCCTCATGTTTAATTAAAATTGGCAAATTATTCCATAATAACATGATCAAGGAACAGAAGTTGAACAAGTCCAGGCCTAGCAGCCACATAGCTAAGTGCAGTAGGGAATGAGGAGAAGCTGGGAAAGGAAATGCCATGTATTGGCCCAGAAAGCTCTATGGACAGACATGCCTGAGAAATTTGGGGACCTGAGTCGTCTATGAAGAGGCTGTGCTTCAAAGCAGATCTCCAGTGGTGACTCAAATTCACAGGAGGCAGGGACAGTTTGAGAAGTGAGCTAGGGAGAAAGGTAAGGCTGATTTTCAAACAGAGGTCATGAAGAATTAAACCCTCTTGGGAAATTACTTTTCTTAACCCTCAAATCAAGAGGTTATATATCTCAAAATAAGACAGATTAGATGAGATAGTCACACTCCTGCCTGCCCTGCCAGGCCCAACAGCTGACTTTAATTATCTGATTCTTGTATTTGTAAAATAAAGCTTTAGAGTGGATGGCAGCGTCCTCTTAATATTGAGAAATCCTGTTGCGGGCCAGTGAGATGGTGGGAAAGGTAACTCTGCCAAGCCTGACAATCCAAGTTCAATTCCTACTGCCCATACAGCAGGAGAGAATGGACTCCTACAAGTTGTCCTCTGATTCCCTACATGCATGCTTTGGCATGTGTGCCTTCCCACAAATACACACAATAAATAAATAAATGTGGAGTAAAATCAAACACTGTTAGAGGCTGAGGTACATTAACAAGATTAGGCAGCTGTGGTCCTCCTGAAGAAACTGTCTCAGTGGGAAAATGTGTTGCTTGGCAGATGTTGGGTGAAAGAGGAAAGACATTTGTGGGGGGCGTTTCCACACAGCTGCTCCTTGTTTTGCATTTTGAACCACTGCACACAGTGAGAGACTCTTAAGCAAGCCCAGGCTTTATGAATGGGAAAATAGACTCAGATGGTAATTGTGTCCCAACGTCCGGCATGTTTTACTGAGAAGGGGATGAATGACGCTGGGGTATAGCTCAGTGGTACTTGCCTGCCATGCATGAAGTCAATCCCCTGCACCCAACACCAAACTGAAACACCAAATACCAAGTTGAGGTACATCAAGGGACTTGTCTGAACTCTGTGGTTGCAGGATTTTATAATATCAGAGCAGGCATCCCTTTATAACCTTGTGCGTGGCTTTGAAGCTTTATCAGGGCACATTCTGGCCTTCTCAGCTCACAGCTTGGCTACAAAGCCTTACATTCTTGTTCTCTGGACTAATGACTTCAAATTTATCTTAAGAGCACTTTATCTTTTCCTATTCATTATTGTTTCCTTAATTAAAAAAAGACTTTAAAATATTTATTTATGGGGATACTGCATAGGGATGAAGTCAGAGGACAACTTTGCAACAGCCATTTCCCTCCTTGAGCCACGTGGGTTCCAGAATGGAGCTCAGGTTGCTGGTTTGGGGGCAAGTGCCTCTCCTTGTAGAGTCATGTCGTTGGCATAGCAACTGCTTCTTTTAAAAATACCTTGGCACTTGGAGTTAAGATTCCCATTTTTAAAACTTTCTCATGCACTCAAGTAAAAACTAAAGTGTTCAAAGATAATTTTCTGCCTAATAATTTAAAATGAGTATCTCTTGTGAAATAGAAAATTAATGTAGAAGATTTGGCTGGAATAACCAGACACATTCCAAGTGCAGAACAGTGTCTAAAGCAAGATGCAAGAAGACAGTGGCCTCTAACCAACTTTCATGATCTTCAACCTTTGACCTACCCATTGGGTCCCTGTAAAAGGAGAAAGGCTGGAGCTTGGGAAAGTACTTTTAGTGAGAGATGTTGATGTACTCTGAGCTTACACACACACACACAGAAAGAGAGAAAGAGAGAGAGAGAAAGAGAGAGAGAAACAATTTCCTCTTCAGTTCAAGAGAAAGTGGCTTGAAAAAGTAGCTTTGAGTTAATACAAGCCTGAAAATTGGAGGATCAAGACCCAGGGTTCCTGCAAAAGAGGAGCAGCCATTTCCAGGATGGTGAATTCTGGTGTTTATGGAGATGGCAGAGTTGCTGCTGTGGCCCATGGAACTGGTATGACAAGCAGTAAAAAGAACTGTTTCAGGATCCCCAGACTCCCCACTCAAGAGCAGGGACAGGGAGAGCTCAGCAGAAAAAAGCCAGAGGCATCTCCTGATTGATGTTCAGGGGCTGAGGAGGGGGCAGGGCCAGTCTAGAATCCAGACACACCTATCTCTTCTTGTAGGTGAATTTTTCTGTCCCACCTGACAGCTCCCAAATAACCACTTGGAGGCTTCATACTAATTATGAAAGCTCAGCCAATAGCTCAGGCTTGTTTCTAACCCGCTCTTATAACTTAAATCAATCCATTTCTATTCATTTACATGTTGCCATGTGATCTGTGGCATTTACCTCCTTTTCCTGCATGTCTGTTCCCTTTGCATCTGCTGGTGACTCCACATTCTTCTTCCCAGCATACTCTCTGCTCTAAAAACCCTGCCTAGCTATTATTGGCAGTTCAGCTTTTTATTAAACTAGTCTGAGTGACAAATCTTCACAGTGTACAAAAAGATTATTCCACAATATCTTCTCTAAGGAGCAATAGGTGAGATAATTCCCTAAAATTTGGCTTTGGTAAGGTTGCAGGTGATGGGAAATAGAAAGATCTTCAAGGACGCTCCTACCCCAGGCCCCAGCGTTAGGTGTGGGCTACTAGAACACCAGTGCCTGCCAAGTGCCACTGAGTGAGATGCTTCCAGTCCTCCCAACTCTTCTCTTCTCTCCAGCCCATTCGAGAGCAGCCAGAGACCAAAGCTAGCAAGTAGGGGGACAAGACCTGAGAAAAGAGATAGCATGAAAGGTAAGGTAAAGGAACAATGGGAGGAATGTCAACCACTTGTGGCCTTGTTTCTTGTGGCAGGTGAGCAGCCTGTGGCAGACTGGAAAAGTAAAAGCATGAATGGAATTTAAAGTTTCTGTAGTTACAGTGGGGTGGGCACATTAATCACTAAGAGGAGGCTCATTCCTTCCCACAAGGTGGCTAAGGGAACAGCCAGCCCTTATGAACGCATTTAATGGGTTAGAGGTAAACAAAAATGGAGGGGGTGATGGCCATTCTCGGCTGTCCACTTAACTACATCTGGAATTCACTAAAACCCAGGCTTCTGGGTATATCTGTGATGAGTTTTTTTTTTTTTTTTCTTATTTAGATCATTGAAGTGGGAAGGACCTACTTTTAATCCAGGTCTTTTGAGGTGGGAAGAGCCACCTTTAATCTGGGCCACACCTTCTGGTGGCAGCCTATAAACAGGGCATGGAAGGAGGAAGCTCTCTTTCTTTGCCTGTTTGCTCTCACCCTCACTATCAAGTCTATTCCTTCGTTGGCATTAGATCTGCCTTCTTTTGGATTCAGGCATCTACTGAAGACCAGCTGAGACATCTGGCCTGTAGCCTGGATTCTTGGACTTTGTCAGTAGATAGCTATTGCTGGACTAGCTGGACCACAGCCTGTAAGCCACTTGAATAAACCCCCTTTCTATATAGAGATCCATTCAATCAGTTCTGTTCCTCTAGAGAGCCCTGACTGACACAGAGGGACTTCAGAATTCCATGGCAAGTGTCAAGGTTATTGAGAGTCAGGTTTGAATATGCATTTTCTCACACAGTCTTCACAAAGATGAACCTGGGGTTACTCAGTCACATTCCACAAAGGAAAATATTCACCTCCTTTAAAAAAACAACTTGTCAAGAAAAGATGGTGTGGAGCAGGGATCTATAGTCACGTGTGCCTCTGAGTGATCCTGCGGCTTTTCCTTCCTCAGTAGAAATCTGCAGTTAGTGTTCACCATGGGGACTGGGATGGAGTAGTCACCAATCCATAAAGTGTCTTCATAAGAAAAAGAAAAGCTATTTCAAGACACTCAACCTACCAGGAAAATGTTGTCTCTCTCTCTCTCTCTCTCTCTCTCTCTCTCTCTCTCTCTCTCTGTCTCTCTGTCTCTCTCTCTGGCTGGCTGTCTCTCTGTCTCTCTCTGTGTCTCTGTCTCTGTCTGTCTCTGTCTCTGTCTCTGTCTCTCTCTCTCTCTCTCTCTCTCTCTCTCTCTCTCTCTCTCTCTGTGTGTGTGTTTCTGTGTGTCTGTATGTCTGTGCGTGTATTTACATATGTACCTGGAGGCCAGAGCTCAATCTCATGTGTCAATGTGTTGGGTACCACAATGCCTGGAACTAATTTACTAGGCTAGGCTGGTTTTCCAGCAAGCCCCAGGAATCCTCATGTCACAGTCTCTACAGGCCTGGGATTACAGGCCTATCTGGCTGTTTTACATGGGTCCTGGGGATCAAACTCAAGTCCTCATGATTGCATAGAAAACACTCCACTGACTGCACTCACCAGCCCCCAAATGTAGCTGCCATTCCTAAGAAGATATTTATTAACCTCTGTGGAAATTTTTCATAGTAAAGGTATAGACCTAGAGATGTTCTCTACATGGAAGCATCGCTTGCGCTGTAGGCCTATTGCTAGGCAACCAAAACCCATCAGGCAGCTCATTTTCTCTGTGACACATTCTGCAACTTCAGAAGGCAGTGGGATTGTGAACAATGGCCTCTCCTTCTGAACTCAGGCATCTCTATTCACAGAAGAGCCATGTTCCCCCTGGGAGGCAGTGTGACTAGAAGACACAGGCCATCTAACACCCTGTTTCTTATTCCATGGCTCACAAAATACATATACTTCATAACTGTGAAAAAGTTCCAATTGAAATCCAGAGGTACAAATCTAAATTCTCCCAGCAGCCCGGGGGGCGGGGGGGCGTAAACAGTTGGAGGAAAATGTCAATGAAGACGGTGGGGGAAATCAAAATGAAGAACTCACTCAATACTTACTGCTCTCACCGCCCGAGGTACAGATGTTTCGAACAATCCTTTTCTTCACCTTTTTCAGCTCATCAAAGTTATGGACCGTCAATTTCTTCTCTGCTGTTCCTGTGATCTGGATCAGCTGCTGATCATCTACATCACCGATGCCCACTGAGTAGATGTCCACACCCTTGTGTCTCAGCTCCTCTGCAGCCTGAGCCACCTCGTCCTGGGACTGGCCATCCGTAAGGACCAGCAGCACCTGAGGTGTGCCTGCATTGATCCTGCTGCCCCTGTCTGGCCGGAAGTAGGACCTCGCCTTCCTGAGTGCTTCTCCAATGTGGGTGTATCCAAAGATCTGTTGGATGCTCTCAATCTTTGTGGATATCTCCTTCTCCCCTGTGAACGCCCCCAGCAGAAACTCTGACCTGTAGCTGTCACTGAACTGTGCCACTCCTATGCGCACTCTGTTGAGGCTGACATCAAAGTCTTGAACGACTGATGCCAGAAACTCCTTCATCTTCTGGAAGTCATTCGGATGGATGCTGTTTGAACCATCCATGAGGAAAACGAGGTCAACCTTTTCAATTTCACAATCTACAGAGAGGAAAGGACATGAGACTAGGAGACCATTCTTTCTTTAACCTGCCAGAAGGAAACTAAACATCTGCAGCTCCACAAAAAGAGTATTTTGAAAGTGCTTTCTTATCTCAAGTTACGTTGTGGTCACATTAATTGCAGAATAAATAAACACAAATGATTCTTTCATAAAGGCAGCGGGAGTCATGCACCGCTAACCCATCCTTTCCATGTTTCTCTTGGCTCTGTCCCTTTGGTCTAGCGCCATTTTCTGTCTTGACATGCCAGAGAACTGACAACAGTGCTACATGAAAGCTTCTCTCATCATCTAATCTTAGCCTAACCTTTCCAGAAGGCCGGGGACAGTAGTAGCACAGCAAACAACATTAACACATATTTGCACAGAGATTCAAATAGAAGCAGATGGTCTGTATTATTGACTTGGCCTCTCTGGTTCAGTTGGTCCAATAAATTTTTTTTTCTGGTTTATTAGGGCAAATGGTTAAAAGTATGCTTTCTGCTCTCCATCTGACTTTCCTCTTCTATCAGCCTCCTCTCTCTGGTGAGTGAAGGCAAAAACACCAACTTAAGAAAAAATAGTTTAGATCACATAATGCAATATGGCCAGAGATTATTCCTTTGCATGATTATAACAAATACAAAACAAACAGAACAAGAGAGGCCATTGCTAATAGGTAAGTTATGTCTAGCATACACTTATCTGTATCTGTTAGCTTTCTGCTAAGCCCAGTCAGTTCCTTGAATTCCCAGGGTTTTCAACACTGACCTAGCTTAACTTAATTTTTTTTAATTATATGTAAGTGTGTGTAGGGTGTATGTACATTAGTATATAGGTGTGTAGGTCTGTATATCCATGCATGAAGGCCAAAGGGGACATCAGCTGTTCTGATTTAATCTTTCCACCTTTATCCTTGAAGACAGGGTCTCAGTGAAACTGGAGCTAGGCTGGCAGCCAATGATCCCTGGTGACCCTCATGTCTCAGCTCCCCCATGGAGCTAGGCCCACAGACAAAATCTGCTTTTGCATGGGTGCTGGGGATGTGAACTCGGGTTCCCACGCTTGTACAGTAGGTGTTCTTATTCTCTGGCCATGTCCTAAGCCTCAACCCAGTTATCAGTGTAGTCTCAGAAAAGGCTAAAGGTGGCAGATCTCCTACAAATGAGAGAGAGAGAGAGAGAGAGAGAGAGAGAGAGAGAGAGAGAGAGAGAGACAGAGAGACAGAGAGAGAGAGAGAAGCAGACACAGCAGGTAGATCCTTCAAGGAAGGATGAGCTCATTATATCCTCTGCTTCAGACTCATATCTAGTAACCCTTCTTGCTCAATGGGGAGGTTTCAGTCCAAAAATGCGGTTATCGACTTTCACAGAGAATAGGAAAAGGACAGATCAAATTTTAGGCATCCGCCAACAAGGAAGCAAAGATTTGTCCTCAGTTCCTAATAACAAACAGAAATATTGTTAGTTTGCCAGAGGAAAAGCTAGTGGCTACATCCTAAGGAGGCAAAGCTCACGACAAACAAACAAACAAACAAAACCAGAAAAGCTAAATAATTTTGAAAAAGAACTGCACCCACATGTTGGGATTGTGGACCAACAGCAATTCATCTAATAAAAACATTTTCTTTTTATTATTTATTTTTAGAGCACAAAATTGCTTATATGTTTTTCCACCCACTAGTCTTCCTTTTTGAAAAGCAAATTCTGTCTCTGAGAAAGACCTTAGAGAAAAAGGCTAAGGCTTTCCTTCACTCTTTTTTTGGGGGGTGGGTGGTTGGTGAGCAGGGTCCCATGATACAGCAGGCCTATCCTGGAACTCAGAGTGCAGCCTAGGATGGCCTCAAAGTGCCTTAGCTTACCAAGTGCTAGGACTGTGAGTCCTATGCTGCACTATGCCTATCAAGATAAAAAGTGCAAAATAATGGCTGCATGAATGAAGAATGAATGAATGTAAACACATGCACACAGTCATATCATTACTAGCAGCCCCAGTGGAAAGATGGGCAAAGGAAAGCCGCATGTTCTCTGTCACGGAGCCCTCAGAGCCTGGACTGGAGTGTTTAATACCCAAGTCTGCTTCTTCAGTGAACTTGGGCTGTAAACCAAACCAAGAAGAAACCAGGGATATTTGGCCAGAGGAGAAAACAACTTCAGACAATGAATGATGGCCCTTACAAGGGGGCAAAGTTTGACTTCCTAGAAAGACATCTAAGAAAACCTGTGTTTTAATAAATATTCTTCTCAAAAACAGCAGAGTTCCCAGTGTCAGAAGAGTCCAGGTGGGAGGAAGTAGAAGTATTTTCAAATGTTTTTCTCTTGAGGAAGAGAATATATGAAATGCCTTGAAAGCCTGTCAAACTCTGAGATTTTGTAAAGTAGGAAAGCCACTTCATAATTTTGGTTCCTTCTCTCCTCCCAGGAAACCTTGTTCTCTCTCAAATGTGTCTGGTTAGTGTCCTGCTTATTTGCCCCTCTTTTTAATAATTAGGGAAAATTTAACTGACAGGCCTTACCGACTTTTGAAGAGTTACAGACACTGGCTGACACGTCCGAAAATATCCCCTTTAGGCCTCCAAACGTCTCTACAAAATAATACTTGTCACTTGACCCTGCCATGGCTAGCAGCTCCCAGGTATTGGCACCAGCAATCCCCACGGCCAGGACGAGAATGCCTTTGTCCCTCAGGGCCTTGGCAGTGGCGTTGAGCTTGTCTGCATCATGAGATTCCCCATCAGTGATCACAATGAGGACTTGGGGGACTCCCTTGTGTAGACGGCTGCCCCGGGCTTCGGTGAACATGTGATCTGAGAAGGCCAGGGCCTCAGCAGTGTAAGTGTTACCCCCCATGGGCTGGTCCTTCTGGATCACCGAAATCACCTCCGACTTTGTGGCTAGCTCATCCAGATAAAACAGCACTTCCGGGTCATCAGCATACTTCAGAGCTCCAAAGCGGACCTGATTCTTGCCCACGTCAGCTTTTTTCACCAGGCTGATCATAAAGTCCTTCATGATGTTATATTCTTGATAGTCGATGCTGCCAGAGCTATCGATGACAAACACAACATCCAAAACTTCAATCCGCTTGCATTCTGAAAAGAAAACATTTGAGATTCAGTGTGGGAGGTTCTCCAACTACCGTTTCCATGGCTGGTGTTTTCTCTCTGTAGGAACATGCTATGCATCAGATGACCGGCTCTCTGGATAAGAGATACCTGCACTATTGTGCTGCCAGTACTTTGCAATGCTCAGTGAGCTTTTAGAGCAAGGCAAGTGTGGCGTGAAACCTACACTACAGAGATGGAATGGCCATCCCCAAACCACCAAGACCATCAGGAGTACAATCTTAACCTTTACACTAAAATACGAAATATCAATTTCCCCATATAAATGATCCCTTCCACATATACTTTCATTGATACAAGTTTATTTTTAAGTTATAGGGGTCTTGAGATTTTATTAGGATCCCAAGGGGAAATGCAAAACAATGAAAAGAATTTAAGAACACTGCATTTTTATCATGGTTCTATGGTGTCTGATTTCTGAGTCTATCTTTTCTTCCTTTTTGATTTTCTTGAAATATTTATTTCCATTATTAGAACTCATCATAGAAAGTAGGCTAGTTCTCATTTAGCTCAAGTACATTGTCCTAATATGACATTCCTGTGAACTTGTTACTCCTGAGGACAGGGCTATGGCAAAGCCCAGGAAAGTCCCAATCTTTAACTCATCTAAAGGAGCACATCCAACTGGGAGTTCTAGTGCTTGGTGCCTCCTTTCTGGAGAAGTGGAGTCCTGGGACACCGATGTGGTCTTGATGTTGGTAGCACACTTTCTCTTGGGGTCTTAGGAAAAGTACAATCCACATGTTCGTTAGCTCATCCATTCTCGAGAAACACAACTGTGAGAAAGCACTCCCCCACTGCCCAGCTGGCTTTCACATTTCCATCTTTTGTGAGCCACTTGCCAGCCATGTGGTGGACTGTTGAAAACACAAGAGCCAATGTACTCAACACTGACCGGAGGCCTTGTGTACAGAGCCAAGACTCAAATTCCCAAGAAAGGCTGACTCCACTGAAGAACTGGGTCCCTCCAGCTGTCTGCTGGCTATGAAGCTTGCTTAGATTACTCAGGAACTCGGGGGTGGGGGGAGAGTTTGCTCAGCATTGGAGGTCTTCAAAGAGCTTGGACTTATTATGAATGACATTGCCAGGGAACAAAACCAGATGTACGCCTCCTTCTACCAAACATGGATGACAACCACCAAACCCTATGGTGGGAGTTGAACATAACTGTTGCTAGAATAACAAGACAATGTCTCTTCTCCTTTAAAAGTCTGAAAATACATATTTTTCAGAGTGAATTTTCATAATGTTTCTTTCTGTCATTAAACCCAGGGGGTCACAGAACAATTTAGCTACTTATATTTACTGGTCTTCTGTTAGTTTTTTTTTGGGGGGGTAGAGGTGAGATGCTGGGGTTCAGTCCATGACCTTGAGAGAGCTCTACCACTCTACCCCAGAGCTTTGGTTTGCCCACTTCCATTACTCTGCAATATTATAGGATCAATATTATAGCATCAAATAGATGCTAAGACGAACACGTCTTTCTGCTCAGGAGGTTATGTTCTTCTACCAACTGTGTCCACAGCCCATGTGTGGTCTAATGGCACAGGACATAGAAGGTTGGGCCCCTCATTGGAAAGCTGGGCAAACATGTGGTGGGACTCATGTTACGTTGCTCATGAGATCATGCTAAACTAGACTTAGAGCTGAAGGGGCTGCCTTGTGTAGGTCCCACCCTTCTCTGTTTGGCTTTCCTTCCTCCCCTCCTAGAAACACTTCCTCAGCGGACCACTTCCACAAGAACTCTTGACAAACCCACTCTTTCTCGGGAACCTTGTGATATTTTTCTTAAAGGAGTAATTAATCACATTAGACTATTGTTTATCTGCAAATGGGAAAGCTAGGCAGGTCAAAATCATCCCTTTATGAATTTATTTTTTTTGGGGGGTGGAGGACATTGAGTCAAGATCTTACTCTGTATTCCAGACTAGCCTGAAACTCATTATGTAGCCCAAGCTGATCTTGAACTCATGGCCATTTTCCTGTCTCAGCTTGCATACTGGAATTACAAGCATGAGCCACCACATCCAGCTGTTATCATTTAACTAAAAAGGTCAAAAAGCTCTAAAAACAAACATTTTGATTAACAAGCTTACAGCATCTGAATATAATTCTATTTAGTTCCCCTGCACATGCTTACCTTCACGGGGACTGCATATTCCCAGAACAAGGTCATCTTCAATATGCTGCAGAATGTCAAAGTTCTCAACATAGAAAACCATCTCTGGTTTCCCACTGATCTCCTCCAGCTGGGTGACATTAGAGCCGAATACTCCCACGGAGTAGATAATCACACCTTCATTCCGAAGTGCTACCGCTGGTTCTCTCACTATGTCCTGAGCCTCGCCATCTGTGATGAGAATGAGGAACTTGCTGACATTGGGCCGGGCCCCCTTGTGGGGACTAAAGTACTGGGACACAAAGGTCAGGGCACTGCCTGTCAACGTTGTTTCTCCAATGTGAGACATTTGGTCGATGGCGTTGGAAATGTCACTTTGGGACATGAATGTGTTGAGCTGAAACTCTTCCCTGTTTTCATGGCTGAACTGGACCACACCAATTTGGACGCGGTCTGCCCCAATCTGGGATTTGCTCACCAGGTTCTTCATAAATGTCTTCATCTTGCTGAAGTTTTCAAGTCCTATGCTGCCAGAACTGTCCACCAGAAACATGATGTCTGCTTTCATGTCTCTGCAGGCTGTGTGGGAGAAACTGGGATGTTTATTTGCATTGATGCATATAAGAATATTAAGAGTTCATAGGAAAACCCAAGTCACAGATAATTCTATGTCTAAGCTCAGTATGTTCATCATAAGATAGTTAGGTAAATAAAGCAATGCAGGCAATAAAAGCCAAGATTCCTTGGTAATTAAGGATCTCAACATCAGCACCACCAAGGGCCAGGTCATTTTTACTGTAATAGTGTCCATGTTGATCTGTAAGATGGCTAGCAAATATCTTGGCTTCATCCATTCAGTAGATGCCAAGAAAACTCCCTACTTAGGACACTAAAAATGTCTCTACAAGTTACCAAATATCCTTAGAGAGTAAACCCCACGAGTGGAAGTTACTGGTATAGTGCTCCAGAGAAATTCATACAAGTTCATTTTTAAAATGAAATGTCAATCATATGATCATGCTCCTCTACAATCAGAATGCCTTTGTATTATACACATGACACCTAATCCATACATCCTCAACAGGGCCTCATTAGACAGAATCCCTCCAAATGCCTCTGTCATTCTTCAGATGTTAACTTACACTACCATGGAGTTTTGTTTTGTTCTGGAGAGAAAAATAAAATCACACAGGCCAATAAACTCAACTTAGAAATGTGTGTCACCCCCAACTAACAGTGTCCCTTTGTGAGCTGCTGTCTGAACGTCAAGGCACATCATCTCCTACCTTCTTCCGCACAGATCTCTTGAACCACCTGGTTCCTTATGTCTCTCAGGGCATCAAATTCATGCACGTAGTAAACTCGCTTTTCCTCTCCCGCAATCTCCCGCAGCTGTGTTTGGTTGGCTTCCTTGACTCCGATAGCATAAACACGGATGTTTTCCTGTCTCAGCCTGTTAGCAGGCTCCAGGACACTGTCCTGGGACATGCCATTTGTCAGAACAACAAGGTGACATGGCACTTTGCTTCCTCGCTGCTTCTTTGCTTGTTGCAGCAGCTTCAGTGTGAAGTTCAGGGCTGCACCTGTGTTGGTGTTCCCCCCCATCTGCCTGATGTTCTCGATGGCCTTTCCCAAGTCAGGCTTGTTGGTGTATTTATCGATCCCAAATTCCAAGTCCCAGGTGTCAGCGTACTGCACGGCCCCAATCCGTACCTTGTGGGGAGCAATGTTGAACATGCCCACCACCTCTGACAGGAAGGTCTTCATTTCATGGAAGTCTGTGGGCTGGGTGTTCCCCGAACCATCAATGAGCAGATAGATATCTGCTTCTTCTGTGTCCACACAGGCTAAAACAAAACCAAAAGATTGAATGTAGCATTCCGGGCAAATGTAAAAGAGAAAAGAGTGCAGATAGGAAGGATAAGCACCTATAGAAGAAAGATGGGACTGGTTTCTGGGCATCAAAGACTTGTTTTCCTTGCTTGGGGATGGGGGCTCAGCATCAGTTGGGTGAAATGAGTTGCTTCAAACTGTCTGAGACTGTAACCCCAATTCTCTGCTATGGATAAGGATAAATGTAGGTATAAGAAAACTAGAAATTGCTCTTTGCAAGTTGCTTTTCTCCATTAGTAAGTCATACTCCAAGTAAAGTGCCATTTTGTGGAATAGATGGTGTGTGACAGGGTACTGCGAGCATGCGAGTTCTCTTTCCTAGAATCTACAAAAAAACTGTTTACATCCTGCTCACTCCTAGTCCTGAGATCCAGTAAGGCTGTTGTCAATGACCTTGAGTGTGGGACACAGTGATAAAGAAGCTATAAATAATTGTTGCATAATATATACAAACATGCTTATATATACACAGATATGAAATATTTATAGAGTATCCATGGGTACATATGTACATATGTATAAAAAAAACAGTGTACATCAATACAGTCCCTTCTTTCTCTAAACTTACAGGCAATAGATTGTTACTTAAATTAATTTTTCTTCTACATAAGTCATGTTGACCATTTATTCTCTAATTTGGCCTTGGGGTTAGAGGAAGAGAAAAGTAAATAAGAACACATTACAGGAAAGATTAGGGGAACTGGTGAGGCAAAAAATGAAAATTAGCAAAGGGGAGGAGAAGGAAACGATTTCAGAACATGAAGTAACCAGCCCAGTTAAAGCCATACCAAAAGGAAATGCCTTCCCCATGCTCACACTCCAGTAGATTTTAGTGTCCTCCAAACTGGACTTCTTATCTCCAGCTACACTTAAAATTAGGAATTCACTCTGCCCACACACCTCAGAGCCTGCAAGTTCTTTCTGCATAGACAATACTCAAAAGGTGAGATGAAAGAGGCTCTAGAATGGCTTTCTCTCAGTGAGGCTTTACCAGATTTGAGGGTCTGGGTCCGTTCTGAGAAGACAGAGACTGTGTGTGTGATTTGGTTCCTCAGTTTCTTCAGGAATGTCTGGTTGTGGGTGGCCAGTTCAGAGAAGTTGCCCAGTTTGGAGGCAAATTGTTCTGCAGGGTGGGATGCGATTTTCGCCAGTTGGTCTGGGCTGGCCCCCTCTATGCCCATGGTAAAGATGGTCACTCCCTCACGCCGGAGGTTGACAGCAGCCTTGGTCACGTTGTCCTCTGAAGCTCTGTGGGTCACCAGTACAGCAATCTGAGGCACCCCCTGGTTCTTCCGACTGCCCCTCTGTGCGATGAAGACTTCCTTCCTGGTTTTTCTGAGGGCAGCCCCGGTGTAAGCCTGCCCCATGTGGGGAGACAGGTCCTGTATGTGCTGTAGGACCTTTGTCTTATTGATACCCTTGCTCAGGGAACTGATCACCCTTGTCTCGTTGCTGTAGGCCACCAGGCCAACCCTCATACAATTCTCCTTTATGTCAAGGGCAGAGACACTTTCTTCCAGGAATGCTTTCAGATGGTCAAGGTTCTCCTGGCTGCCATTAATGGCCATATCCAACAGGAACACGACATCAGCTACAGAAGGGCCTTGGCAAGCTGTGCGGGGAAAGGGAGAAATGAGCACAATTGTAGCAGGAGGGTCAGCACTTCTGTTGGGCATCATAAGATATGCAGGACACACACTAGAAGCCAGCTGTGTACTTCAGGAAGCTATGCCATAATTGTGAGGCTGAGATAAAAGGAACCCAGGTTCAAAGACTGAAACCCAGCTAAGCTCCCAGCTTTGAGATATAGTGTTTACCTTATAGAGTTGGCATAGGTATTAAATGGGATATACTTAGCATGGAGACTGGCACATAAGATTTATTCAATGAATACTAGCTATTAAGTGAGAAAAACGTTTGTGTATCACCTCCATTATACTCAACAGCTCAAGCCTAAATAATGCAAAGGAATGATAATGCGCATACTTGCATTTTCAATTATTTGGAAAAGACACTAGTAGTAAAGATTCATACTTTCATAAGTTACCACCAAAAAAAGCATGCTGTATTATCAATAGGTCATCTCAAATTGATTTAATGGAGGGGCAGACTGGGAACAACTCAGAAGCCAATTAAAAATCAAAGAGCCGAATAGACCATGTGGGGTGTGTACATCAAGGGACTTGATCCAGCTCTGGCTACGCATGGCTGCCTGGCACTGAGGCAGACCCTATCATTTTACTCCTGTGCTTCAGTACAGGATTTGGATAATCAGAGGCTGTCGTTAGCCTTGGCATTTGTTTCATTATGTGGTTTCAGAAGCGGAAGGTTCCCCCAGGAGCAAATTTGTTTTTGGTGAGCCAGTAATGGAACCACAGTAAGAACAACCCAGGAGGTGCATGAGTGGGAATCTGGGTGGCAAGGAATGGGTGATGCAGAATTTTAAATGGTCCGGGGCTAAATAAGCCACAGAAAACCAAGCCTGTGGGATTTACTTTTTTTAAAATGGCCATAATTGCTGGATCTTATATTTAATACCTCCAAATGCCACCCATTGGAGGAAAGGGGCATTTGCAGGATTTTAATCCTCTTCCTACGTTGGCTTGTTTTGAAAATCATTTGACATTGATCCTATGCATGCAGCCTCAGCCCACTGTCCCAGTTAAGTTTGTTTTCAATTTGACATGCTTAGGAGACTGCCTCTCTCAGATTGGCCTGTGGGCATGTCTATGATGAAGCATTCTCTCGATTGCTAATTGATGTAGGAGGGCCCAGCCCACTGTGGGAGGCACCATCCCTAGGCAGGTGGGGGTAAATATGAAGGGTAGATGAGTGAGCCAGCGAGAGCAAGCTAGCAAGCTGTGTCCCTCTGCGGTCTCTACTTCAGTTCTTGATTGACCGTCCGTCCTGGTATCCCTCCACAATGGACTATAAGCCTGTGAACTAAAATGAACCCTTCCTCTCCAAGTTGCTTTTCGTCAGTGTTTTATCACAGCAACATAAAGCAAATTGGGACACCCACCTTCTACAATAATGTCATCAGCCATTCCTTCCCTGTGCTTAGTTACGTCCTTGATGATCTGCGTCATGTTTGGGGCAAACGCACTGAGGTCTCTGGCGGTCCTGAGGGTGAAATGGAACTGGGATGTGGCCATGGCCTTCAGGTTTTCCTCCGATGCCTTCTGCACCCCCACTGAGATGATTTTCACCCCATCTTCCCGCAGGGCCTTTGCAGCCTCTTCCACCTCATCCTCAGACTCGGCTGAAGCCAGCACCACCAGGATTGGGGGGAACTGTTTCCTGTCTCTTCCATTTGTGGGAGCAGAGAAGTAGGTCCTGTGAGCCTCTTGCAGGGCGTTGCCTATCTTCAGGGACCCACCGATGAACCCCAAGTTCTTCTTCAGGTGGTTCAGCATGGGGTTCCTGCTCTTGAAGGTGCCCAGCTGGAACTCGTTGTGGAGAGCATCGCTGTACTGGGCCAGGGCCACACGGTACTTGTCGGCCTCTATGGGGAGGCTGCTGATGAGCTTGTTGAGGAAATTTTTCACAAATGGGAAGGACTTGCTCCCCAGGTCATCAGAGCTGTCCACCAGAAACACCACATCTGCATACTCAGGGCCTATAAAGTCGTAAACATAGTGAAAAGTTTTAGAAATTGTCCCCCACGTTTAATGCCAACTGTACACACACACACACACACACACACACACACACACACACACACATTCTGAAAGTTTTTATTTGAGTCAGACTCCTTCAAATTGTTTGAATGACAAAACCTGAAAGTCTTTTACTGCAATTCTCACTTAGTCAATGCCTTAGGTTATCTGATTGATTTATAAATATCACTTTGTATTATAAAGTGCTGAATCAATGAAGTTTAAGACATCACAAATACACAGGATTGGCTTAATCCGTGGGAAAGTTACTTGTAATATATTTAGCAAGTTATATGAATGAATACTATGATTGATAAATTTATTTTCCCATATGCAAAATATGATAGCAGCAAAAAATTTGAGGTGAGAAATGGAACTAAAATCTTGATTTCAACTAAAGACATATTTTATGTTGGAATATAAAAACATTTTGAACCTTTAACAATTTGTTTGCTAGCTGTTTAGGACTTTAGTATTATATATACACATATTATGTACTATCATTATAATATACAATGAAATCAAATATGTAGAAATAGTTTATGTATGTATGTGTCTACATATATAAATATATAGATATATTATCTCTGAACTTTCACTACTTTATCATAAAAGCAGACAGGCAAGGTATGTGTGTGTGTTATCTGAGAAAACGCTGTGCAGTTGGATTAAGTGATAGGAAGCCAGCCTATCATCAGCTAATTCTGTGAGCATTGTCAAGCCATTCAATATGCGACAGCTTCAGTCTCCTCTACTTTAAAATAAGGAGGCTCCATTAGCAAATACCCAGGCTACCTCCTCGCTTTAAGATTTCATCACAAATGATTACTAGACAAATTGCTATCAAGTCTTAACTCTTATTTCTTTTCTTCCATTGCTAGGAGACTAGCCCTAGCCTCCATCATTCAGTCTCTGTGAGCATCTGACCAAATCAACTGGTCCTTTCTTGTCCTTTAAGTGACCTCAATCTGAGACTCTACCCTTGATCACACATCAAGCCATCCTGAGCAGGGTTCTCTGGATGTATGACCCTTTCTACCCCTGCAGAAGCTCCTGCATCATGTGGAAGAAAGACGTGTGGCTGATTAGCAATATGGCAGTTCCAAGACCTTTATCATGTCTATGCCATGAAATTATGGTTGGGGGATGGGGATGGACTCTTCTTTCAAAGCTTAAGGCTCAGAAAGACATAAAATGATGATTTTTTTTTTGAGGCACAAAGTCAATTTATCTCCACTAAACTTGTTTCAAGGTTAGAATCCTAGGAAAAGCTATAAAAGCCCGTGTAGCTGCTCCTGAATGTGAGCTGGCCTATATACACCAACTTCTTAACCAGGCTAGAGAGGGAGTAGAGGGTGTTTTGAACTTCATTTCACTGGACATGAGTTATGGACCACTATTACTGACAGTGACAGCTAGGAGCTCTCGGGGTAAACACAAGCACGCCTTTATAAGCAACAGTCCAACACCCTGCAGCTGCAGCTAAATCTATACATGGAAGACAATTAAAGACACTCTGAATTTTCCAGTGCTTAATCTAACAACAGAATTCCCAAGGAGACAGAATGATAGTTTTCATATATTTTTATTAGTAGCCCAGGATTTCTAAATACAGGGAAACCAAAAAAGGCAAAATCTTGCCCCCACATCCTCACTACCATTGAAATCAAGCAATGTGAAGCAAATATCCTAACTTAAACAGCCTACATTCATTTACTGGCTATTGAGTACCATAAAAAATTATGGAAAGAAAATATCTCTGTTTCTTCTTACCAGAGTCTTGGTTCACACAAACACTGAAACAAAGCATTGACAGGAACAAAACCAGCAGCATTTTCGGGTTGTAGGTTGAAAAAACCCCAACATCAAAGCTGAAAAAGGAAACCATGAAAAATCATTTGAATGTTATTTGCGAATCAAGACTCACACAGATGATGGTAGACAAAATTGTGTATTGTACTCTGTGTGAACAGGGGCGAGGGATGGCTCAGGTTCACTGGCCTTCTAATCTGCAAGGTGCCCTGGAGGAAAGTGGAGTTCCCTTAGAGGCACACTTCCCTGGTCCTCAGACCCTGAGGACACATGAGACACTGAGCAGTCTGGAGTGGCCAGAGGCACTGTGTTCTGTTAGTCCATTCCTCATGTCCCAGTGCATCCGGTCTGTTCGCCATCATGACAGTGCAGAGTTCACTGCGATATGATCAAAAACTGCTAAAACTATCTCCCAACATGAATGTATAGGTGTGCTTCATATTAAACCATTTGTATTCTAGGAACGGGTTAAAAGTCCCCTTTTTCCCTTCTCCCTTCCTAGTTAGATAGGTAGTGATTGCCATTTGTTCATTTATTTTTCTAGTTTTGAAACAAGGTCTCACTATGTAAACCAGGCTGGCCTTGAACTCAGAGATCTCCCTTTCTCTGCCTCCAGAGATTTTATGCACCTTCATGCCTAGCTATTTTTCTCTCCTACATTCTTTTTTTATAATTTTTAATTTTAGATTTTATTACATATTTTAAAAGTTGCAAATAAAATATCATGCACTGAAATTAACCAGACCCAAAGACTATACAACTTAATACAGTTAAACATTTGGAACAGAAGTTTTTCAGCTTCATACTGGATTTTATACTCTCATTATTGAATGCATTTCATTCACTTACACACAATCAGAATGGAAAACTCTATGACAGAATTAGAACTAGGAAAACAACCTGTACCCTTTCATAACCGGTGTCCACACCCTGCATTCATCCTCTTCATCCCTTATGTTTGCCTTTCTTGTTCCCTTTTCTTCATGTTATACTGCACCCACAGGTACATTTGTTTACATTTATACAAACATTGCTAGGTAGATTCTGTATACAAGGAGAGCATGAAGTTATTTTTTTTCTAAGACTGTGTGACTTCACTTAATATTATACATTCTAAGTCCATTCATTTTCCTGTGAATTTTGTGATTTCATTTTTCTGCAGACCTGAATAGCACTTCTCCATATAAATATATCTTATATATGAAATTTCCATTATCCATTCGTGTGTTGATGGACAGTTAAGTGGATTCCAATGATTTGTGCTTTATTCTTAAATCCGAGAGAAGAGGAAGAAACATGAGCTACGTTTTGATGGAAGATGGGAGTTTCACTCCTTAGAATGAGGAACTCACTCAGTTTGTGTCCATCTGCCTAGACCCACACAGAGCAAGGGCCTCACTCACAATTCCAGCTTTGCCTAAGCATTTTCAGCTGCCTTGGAATGCCATTCATGGAGTTAAACAGAATATTAAATACATTACAAATAAATATAAGAACACAGAGGGCTTTTTCAATCATTTCCCCACTAAACAAAAAAGTGAGCTGATCCATTTTAGAACCTCAAATAACACATTTGTGTCCAGCTTAACTGCTCCCCAAATGTGTACTCACAATAATAGCTATGGCCATTCAACTCCACTTCAGCTCGTCCCTCAAGCTTAACATCTCACATGTCCAGAAAAAGGACGCTTGACTGAGGAAATCCACTCTCATTTCCCTGTCTGCTCCATCGTCCCTTTAACATTCTCCACTTCGAGACTGTTCCAGTCCTTCACAAGGGTCTAGACAATTCACACTTTGGAAGCCATGTCAATCCTTAGCCCTAGTCAAGTGGAAATAAGTAGGCTAGAACTGGGCTCCTAAGAGGTCATTATAAGTTAACCTTTACATTTAATTTTTTAAATTTTAATTAGAAGGAAGATTATTTTACATGTCAATCCCAGGTTCCTCTCCCTCTCCTCCTCCCCTACCCACCCCCCACTAACACCCCATTAACCCTTTCTGCTCCCCAGGGAGGGTGAGGCCTTCCATAGGGATCTTCAAACTCTGTCATATCCCACCCCCTTGTGTCTAGGCTGAGGGAGTATCCCTCCATGTGCAATGGGCTCCCAAAGCCCACTCCTATGCTAGGGATAAGTACTGATCCACTACAAGGGGCCCCATAGATTTCCGAGATCTCCTCACTGACACCCCCGTTCTTGGGGTCTGGATCAGTCCCATGCTGGTTTCCCAGCTATCAGTCTGGAGACCAAGAGTTCTCTCCCTTATTCAGGTCAGCTGTTTCTGTGGGTTTCACCAGCCTGCTATGGATCCCTTTACTCATAAGTCCTCCTTCTCAGCAACTGGTTTCCAGTTCAGTTCAGTGTTTAGCTGTGGGTGTCTGCTTCTACTTCCACCAGCTGCTGGATGAAGGCTCTAGGATGGCATATAAGTTAGTCATCAATCTCATTATCAGGGGAGGGCATTTAAGGTAGCCTCTCTTCTGTTGCTTAGATTGTTAGTTGGGGTCATCTTTGTAGCTCTCCAGACCTTTCCCTAGCACCTGATTTCTCTGTAAACCTATAATGTCTCCCTCTATTCTATTATCTCTTATCTTGCTCTCTTCTGTTCTTCTCCCAACTCAACCTCCCTGCCCCATCATGTCCTCCTCACCCCTCCTCTTCTCTCCTTCTCATTCTCCTAGGTCCCTCTCCCCTCCCCCATGCTCCTTATTTGCTCAGAAGATCTTGTCCCTTTCCCCTTCTCCAGGGGACCCAGTATGTCTCAGAGTCTTCCTTGTTTACTAGCTTGTGTGGGGTACATAACTAAATAGACAGTTCTCAATAGAGGAATCTAAAATGGCTGAAAGACACATAAGAAAGTGCTCAACATCCTTAGCCATCAGGGAAATGCAAATCAAAACAACTCTGAGATACCATCTTACTCCTGTCAGAATGGCTAAAATCAATAACACCAATGATAGTTTATGCTGGAGAGGATGTGGAGAAAGGGGAACACTCCTCCACTGCTGGTGGGAGTGCCAACATGTACAGCCACTTTGGATATCAGTATGGTGATTCCTCAGGAAAATGGGAATCAATCTACAACAAGATCCAGCAATTCCACTCTTAGGCATATACCCAAAAGAAGCACATTAATACAACAAGGACATCTGTTCAACTATGTACATAGCAGCATTATTTGTAATGGCTAGACCCTGGAAGAAACCTAGATGCTCCTCAACTGAAGAATGGATACAGAAAATGTGGTACATTTACACAACAGAGTACTACTCAGTGGTGGGGGGAAAACAATGGAATATTGAAATTCAAAGGCAAATGGATGGAACTAGAAGAAACCATTCTGAGAGAGGTAACCCAGTCACAGAAAGACAAACATAGTATGTACTAACTCCTATGCGGATTTTAGACATAGAGTAAAGGATTACCAGCCTACAAACCTTTACAGTTTTTTAAAGGAGCTGTACCTTAAAATAGTATGCCCACACTAAGTGTCATCTGCATATGAATTACTAGTGTGTATAAGAACAAGCAAGTGCTGTGTGCATGTGTGCACGTGCATGTGTGTAGAGAGGACTGTGACAAAACAGTCAATGACAATGATCTTCAAGTCCAAGTTTGGGCAGCAGGCCTGGGCTGGGCTGGGCTCAGTGACAAAGGGCTCACCTCTACCCTCAGTCCCAAGTCAAAAAGCTTGGAAGCCAAAGATAATGGGCTTATTTTTATTGTACCAAAGCGTAGACAAGTGCCCATGATTTATACGTTGGTGTGCTACCAAAGATGACCAGATTCTTTCACGGGTATTTCAAAAATATCTGATCCCTTAAAGATATATGAAGAAAGAATGCGAGAGACTTAAAGTAATTAGCATAACATTTGAATTCCAAGTACACATCACCTTACTACCATAGTATCGTCTTAATGCTGATTGCCTCTCATTATAGAAATGAACGTGTCTTTAATCTGTACTCTGCTGTGTTACATCCACTCAGAATCAAGCAAGTTGAGGTTAATGTGGCTCTTTTGGAAGTTACATGTTATGAAACAGTTTTTTTTTCTTTTAAATTCTAGTCTTTGTAAAATTTCTGCAGTGCAGAACTTTCCACTGCAGCTGCAAAGCTAGGTCGGTCACCCAAGCATTGGCTCCAAGCCCAGAGTGTTCAGAACCTGACCAAGCCTTCTCTTGAGGTTTTGGAAATCAGGGGTCAGAGAGAGACTTCTGCTCCACACGAGCCAACTCATAATCCAGGCCATATCTACAAAATGAGATATTTTAGGGCCCAGGGGAATGAAGATGCAACTTTAGCAACATTAAGACAAATGTCATTTGTTTTATTTTTAACTGAGGCATGCAGGACACAGCAGTACTAAGCACTGGTTTCCTTTTCTTCAGAAGTAAGTGTGTTATCAGCTGCTTCCCTGGAAGAAACCTTGGGTCTTTGCCATGGTGTCAGAGATAAACGGCTGTTTACTCATTAACCCTTCGAGGGGCGACCACTTCCCTCCTTCAAGAGGTTCTACTCCCACCCAACTCAAAGGGAAGAAAGGGAAATGTTCCAAGGGAGCCTTAGGTCTATGTTAAGATGTTACAGGACAAGTCCTTGGCATAAGCTGAGATGAATGAATATGGCCTCAATGATGACAAAGAAAACATACACTCAAGCAGGTTAACTGTTAATGTCACGTTTTCCAGAATCTCTCAAAGGTTCATAAACTGATCATACTTGAGCAAAGTCATCAGGTGACCTTGTCAGCCTATAAAATCAACACTTGTCTGTGTTAACGTGTTTGGCAGAGAGGAAAGAATGCAAACTCCTAAGCTTTGTGACTGGGGCTCTGCTTGTATCTAAACTGTCACATGACGCTAGACAATGCCACCCCCCCCTCCCTAGGTGCCTAATAAGAAGCACAGGGATTCTAGTCTTGTGTCCAGAAAGCCTGAAGTTTAGTAACTTTGATCTAACCCCTATAATCCAATAAAGAAAAACCAAATAAAAAGCCAAAAACTGTGACAGATCTGGTAGTATACGGCCAATAATCTCAGTATCTGGGACACTGAGGCCAGAAGATCCTAAGTTCAAGGCCTTTCTAGACTACAGAGTAAGTTTAAGGCCAGACTGGACAACTTAACAAGAAACCTGTCTCAAAACAAAAAGTACATTAAAGAGCATGGAGATTAGGGATATAGCTCTGTGGTAGAATATTTACCTAGAATATACCAGTGCTATAACAAACTGACTCAGGTGCAGGCAGGCAGCAGCAGCAATAACAAAACACTCCTGGAATTCTTTAGGGCTCAACTACATGAAGCACAGGGACTAACTATTCAAAGGCAAATCTACTAGATAGTAACTGTCCATTTAGAAACTGGAAGCACAGCTGCAGTCCTCGAGAAACACAAACACAAAATGTTCAGATCAGAAATCTGTAAGCTTAAAAATTATTTAAAAATTTAGTTGGGCTTTGAAGAGAAATATTTCAGAGGACTGGCCAATAAAAAAAAGCAAAAAAAAAAAAAAACAAAAAACAAAAAACAAAAAAACAGCATTTTGTTCATCATAAAGTCTTCCCTTAAGAAAAATGACCTTACCAGATCCCACCTGCTAGGATTTTCCCCAAGCCTAAACATTTGAGGAGAAGGTCCTTCTAGCCTTTGTTTTATTAGTCATCCACATAGGAGATGGTGAGGACCTGATACCTGCCACGCTTGCTAGTCAGTCCCTCTCTATGGAGGTAGAGCTGAGGATTATGGGTAAATTTGCCATCTGGAGATTCAGGCTCTCTATAGGTCTAAGAGCTAACCACTGAATATCTCTTGCCTTCCCCATTGACCACAGAATTACTGAATGCCTCTTCACAGAAATTTATTTTACCCCATGAATCATGTCAACTCTCAAGAGCATTACAGGTCAAAATAAAAAGGTCAAAACCACAACTTGAAGAGACTCCACAAGCATTTGAACCAGACTCAGATACAGCTGAGATGATGGCATTAGCCCAGGAATTTAAAAATATATGTAGCAAGCAAGAAAAGCCAAGCAACACCACAGACACTTCAACTGCAGGGAAGGACCAGAAGTGTCTGCTGGGAAACAGAACGCTGCAAGGGAAATGGAGAACGCCTTGGATGGGCTTGTTAGACTAGGCCCAAGAGAAGAAAGAACCTCTGTGCATGCAGTTATTCAGCAGAAACCTCAGGAACTGAAAGAGAAAAAGAAAAGGAAGGAGAGGAAAAGGAAGAGGAGGAGGAGGAGGAAGAGGGAGAAGGAAGAGATGAGGTTGAAGATGAAGACGACGTTGTTGAAGATCTGCATGACTACAGAAGAGGAAACAAGCAAACCAGAAGAGCAGAAAAGTCTTGAAAGAAATGGCAAAGTCGTCCTTTGGATTAAAGCAGGCATTAAATAAAAGGTTCAGGAAACACAGAGAACACACCAAGCAGAGTGAATACCAAACATCACACCAGAATGTTATTTCTCAACTTCAGAAAAATCAAAGATAAAGAAGATACCTTGAAAGAAAACTAAGGGGCAATTTTTTACCCATAGAGGAGGAAAGAATAAAACACACATGCAACTTTCTTGTAAGCCATGTGTTTCAGTTAGGGTTACTATTGCTATGATGAAACACCATGACCAAAGCAACTTGGGGAGGAAAGGGTTTATTTAGCTTGTACTTCCACAGCCCAGTTCATCATCAAAGGAAGTCAGGAACTCAAGCAGGGCAGAATCTTGGAGTCAGGAGCTTAAGCAGAGGCCATGGAGGATTGTTGCTTACTGCTTTGTTTCTCATAGCTCTCTCAGCCTGCTTTATTTATAGAATCCAGAACCACCAGCCCAGAGGTGGTACCAACCAGAGCAGGCCAGGTCCTTCCCCATCATTAAAAATTGCCTTACAAAACAAACAAGAATGAACAATCAATGGTCATTAATTTCCCTCAATATTAATGGTCTTAACTCGCCTATAAAAAGACATAAGCTAACAGAATGGATAAGAAGACAGAATCCATCCTTTTGCTGCATACAAGAAACACACCTCGACTTCAAAGACAGGACGTACCTCAGAGTTAAGGGTTGGGAAAAGATTTTCCAATCAAATGGACCCAAGAAACAAGCAGGAGTAGCAATCCTAATATCTAACAAATTAGACTTTAAACTAAAATCAAAAGAGATGAAGGAGGTCATTTTATATTCAACACAGGAGAAGTCTATCAAGATGAAGTCTCAATTCTGAACATCTATTCCCAAATACAAAGGCATCCACATTCGTAAAAGAAACATTACTAAAACTCAAATCACACATTAAACCTCACATATAGTGGGAGACTTCAACACCCACTTTCACCACTAGACAGGACCACTGGACAGAAACTTACAAAAACAAAAAATGCCAAAGGAACTAATAGAAGTTATGATCCAATTGGGTTTAACAGACATCTATAGAACATTCCATCCAAACACAAAAGAATATACCTTCTTCTCAGTGCCACATGGAACCTTCTCTAAAATCGACCACATACTTGGCAACATAGCAAACCTCATCAGGTACAAAAAATTGGAATAACCCCCTGTATCTTATCAGACCACCATGCTTTAAAGTTAGAATTCAACAACATAAATTGCAGAAAAACCTACAAATTCATGGAAATTGAACAATGTGCAATTGCACCATTCCTGGGTCAAGGAAGAAATAAGAAAAGAAATTAAAGACTTTCTAGAATTCAATGAAAATGAAGACACAGCATACCCAAACTTATGGGACACTTTGAAAGCAGTGCTAAAAGGAAAATTCATAGCACTGAGTGCCCACATGAAGAAACCGGAGAATAGGCACACTAGAGAATTAACAGCACAACTGAAAGCTATAGAACACAAAGAAGCAAACTCACCCCAGAGGAGTAGATGCCAGAAAATAATCAAATTGAGGGCTGAAATCAATAAAATAGAAACTAGGAAAACAATACAAAGAATCAATGTAACAAAAAATGGTTCTTTGAGAAAATCAACAAGATAGAAAAACCTTTATCCAAACTTACCAAACGACAGAGTGAACATGCAAATTAACAAAATCAGAAATGAAAAGGGGGACATAACAATGGACACTGAGAAATCCAGAGAACCATCCGATCATACTTTGAAATTGCATACAACAGATAAGCAAATTTAAACAGACCTATAACCCCTAATGAAATAGAAGCAGTCATCAAAAGTCTCCCAACCCCCCCACCAAAAGCCAAGGGCTAGATGGCTTCAGTGCAGAATTCTACCAGAAATTCAAAGAAGAGTTAATACCAATTCTCCTCAAAGTATTCCACACAATAGAAGCAGAAGGGTTATTGCTACATTCTTTTTATGAGGCTTCAATAACCTTGGTACCCAAGCCACACAAAGACACAACTAAGAAAGAAAACTACAGACCAATATCCCTCATGAACATTGATGATACTCAATAAAATACTGGCAAATCGAATCCAAGAATACATCAGAAAAATTATATACCATGATCAAGTAGGCTTCATCCCAGGCATGCAGGGATGGTTCAACATACGAAAATCCATCAATGTAATCCACCATATAAACAAACTGAAAAAGAAAAATCACATGATCATCTCACTAGATGCTGAAAAAGCCTTTGACAAAGTCCAACACCCCTTCATGATAAAGGTCTTGGAGAGACCAGGGATAACAGGAACATACCTAAACATAATAAAAGCAATATACAATAAAACAACAACCAATATCAAATTAAATGGAGAGAAACTCAACACAATTTCTCTAAAATCAGGAACAAGACAAGGCTGTCCACTCTCTCCATACCTCTTCAATATTGAACTTGACAACAATAGGAGATCAAGGGGATACAAATTGGAAAGGAAGAAGTCAAACTTTCACTATTTGCAGATGATACAGTCTACATAAGTGACATGAAAAACTCTACCAGGGAACTCCTACAGCTAATAAACACTTCAGAAAAGTGTTGGGATACAAGATTAACTAAAAAAATCAGTAGCCCTACTATATACAGACAAAAATGGGCTGAGAAAGAAATCAGAGAAACATCACCCTTTATAATTGCCACAAACAACATAAAATGCCTTGGGGTAACACTAACCAAAAAAGGGAAAGACCTGTATAGCAAGAACTTTGAGTCTTTAAAGAAAGAAATTAAAGAAGACACCAAAAAATGGGAAGATATCCCATGCTCTTGGATAGGTAGGATCAACATAGTAAAAATGGCAATCTTGCCAAAAGCAATCTACAGATTCAATGCAATCCCCATCAAAATCCCAGCACAATTCTTCACAGATCTTGAAAGAAAAATTCTCAGCTTTATATGGAAAAACTAAAGACCCAGGATAGCCAAAACAACCCTGTACAATAAAGAAACTTCTGGAGTATTCACTATCCCTGACTTCAAGCTCTATTATAGAGCTATAGTCCTGGAAACAGCTTGGTATTAGCACAAAAATAGACGGTAGACCAATGGAATTGAACTGAAAACCCTGATATGGAACAAGACACGTAGGAACACCTAACAAAGAAGCTAAAATTATACAATAGAAAAAAGAAAGCATCTTCAACAAATGGTGCTGGCATAACTGGATGCTGGCATGTAGAAAACTGCAGATGGATCCATGTCTATCACCTTGCACAAAACTTAAATCCAAATAGATCAAAGACTTCAACATAAATCTAGCCACACTGAACCGCTTAGAAGAGAAAGTAGGTGATACCCTGGAACAAATTGGTACAGGAGACCACTTCCTGAACATAACACCAGTAGCACAAACACAAAGATCAACAATTAATAAATGGGACCCCCTGAAGCTGAGACACTTCTATAAGGCAAAGGACACTGTCAAGACAAAACAGCAGCCCACAGAATGGGGAAAGACCCCCACATCTGACAGAAGGCTGATTTCCAAAATATACAATGAACTCAAGAAGGTAGCCACCAAAACACCAAACAATCCAATTAAAATGTGGGGTACAGAACTAAATAGAGAGTTCTCAATAGAGGAATCTAAAATGCCTAAAAGACACATAAGAAAGTGCTCAACATCCTTAACCACAGGGAAATGCAAATCAAAACAACTCTGAGATACCATCTTACACCAGCCAGAATGGCTAAAATCAAAAACACCAATAACAGTCTGTGTTGGAGAGGATGTGGAGAAAAGGGAACACTCTCCATTGCTGGTGAGAGTGCCAATTCATGCAGCCACTTTAGAAATCAGTATGGCAGTTCCTCAGGAAAATGGCAATCAGTCTACCACAAGATCCAGAAATTCCACTCTTAGGCATATACCCAAAGGTGCACATTCATACAACAAGGACATATGTTCAACCATGTTCAGAGCAGAATTATTTGTAATATCCCAAACCTGGAAGCAACCTAGATACTCCTCAACTGAAGAATGGATGGAGAAAATGTGGTACATTTACACAATGGAGTACTACCCAGTGGGAAAAAAAATCTTGAAATTCTCAGGCAAATGGATGGAACTAGAAGAAACCATTCTGAGTGAGGTAACCCTGTCACAGAAAGACAGAGTGGTATGTACTCACTCATATATGGGTTTTAGACATAGAGCAAAGGATTACCAGCCTACAATCCACACTGCCATAGAAGCTAGGAAACAAGGAGGACTCTAAGAGAGACGTGCATGGTCCCCTGGAGAAGTGGAAAGGGACAAGAGCTCTAATTGGGAGCATTGGGGGAGGGGAGAGGGAGTTAGGAGAAAGGCAAGGGGAGGAGGGGAGGAAAGGACATGAGAGAGCAAGAAGATCGTGTCAGGGGAAGAATAGAGGAGAGCAAACAAGCGATACCATAATAGAGGGAGCCATCTGGCACTAGGGAAATGTCCAGAGATCTACAAGGATAACCCCAACTAACAAGCTAAGCAATAGTTGAGAGGCTACCTTAAATGCCCTTCTCCGATAATGAGATTGATAACTACCTTATATGCTATCTTAGAGCCTTCATCCAGTAGGTGATAGAAGCAGAAGCAGTCACCCACAGCTAAACACTGAGCTGAACTCCTGGAATCCAGTTTCCGAGAGGAAGGAGTGATGAGCAAAGGGGTCCATACCAGGCTGGAGAGACACACAGAAACAGCTGATCTGAGCAAGGAGGAGCTCATAGACCCCAGACTGATAGCTGGGAAACCAGCATAGGACTAATCCAGACCCCCTGAACATGGGTATCAGTTTGGAGACCTGGACAACCTATAGGGCCTCTGATAGTAGATCAATATTTATCCCTAGCATAGGAATGGACTCTGGGGGCCCATTCCACATAGAGGGATACTCTCTCAGCCTAGACACACAGGTGAGGGGGGAAGGGCTAGGCCCTGACCCAAATGATATGACAGACTCTTGAAGGTCCCCCATGGAAGAACTCACCCTTCCTGGGAAGCAGAAAGGGGATGGGATAGGGGTCAGTAGCAGTGGGCCGAAGGGGAGGAGGGGAGGAAGAGGGAACTGGGATTGACGTGTAAAACAAGCTTGTTTCTAATTTAAATTTAAAAAAAGAAAAAAAAAATGCCTTACAGCCTGATCGTACGGAGAAATTTTCTCAATTGAGGCTCCCTCCTCTCAAATGACTCTAGCTTATGTCAATTTGAAATAAAATTAGCCACTATACCATGAGAACAAAAAGAGACCAAGTAAAACATCTCAAGTTGAGAGGACACTCCATCCTGCAAAGTTGTTCTTCAAAAATGAAGAAGGGGACCAGAGAGATGGCTCAGTGGATGAGTGTTCTTGACACACAAACATGTGACCCAATTTTAAACCCCAGTACCAAACAATTAAGCAAAGCAGGCATGGCCACCCACATGACTGCTATCCTGGCTACCTATGGCCACCCGTTTGTCTGCAACCCTGGCATGAGGTACCGCAGGCAGAGACACAAGAATTGGGATTTCTGTGGCATACTAGCCACCAACATAGATTCAGGCTCAGTGAGAGACCCTGTCTCAAAGGAATAGGTGAAGAGTAAGAGAGTAGGACACCTTATGTCCTCCTTTGGCCTCTGCTGTATCTTCATACTCATGTACATATGCCATGCACACATAAACTCCTTTCATGCATACACATCCATCCATCCATCCATACATACATACATAATTATACACCTTACACACACACACACAAAGAAGGAAATAGCTGGGCATGATGGCTCACACCTATAATACCATCACTGTGGAAAGATGAGACAGGAAAATTGCCACAAGTTTGAGATCAACCTGGGCTATATACAAAGTGACTTCGTGGCTAGCCTGAGACACAGTGTGAGACTCTTACCTCTTTTAAACCCTTTCTCATTCCATTCCCAACACCCACATAGTGGCTCACAACCATCTGTAATGAGATGTGATGCCCTCTTCTGGCCTGCAGGCATATATGCAGTCAGAACACTGTATACATAATAAATAAATAAGGATTCTGATTTAGTAGTAGAAGACAGTCTGAGACTCTCCCAGATGACTCTACTGACAATATGCCGATGTGAACACACTGGGATAACAAGTCTTTAGACAGACCTTTTAACTTCTCATATTTTATTACCTCCCTTAGGTCTAGAATTAGCTGTAAAGCTGAGTTAGCTGTAAACATGACCTTGAGTTTCTCACCCATTACAACCTATGTATGTGTCCCAAAATATTGTGCAAGCTGAATATGCACTACTATATTTTATAATTAAATTAATCTTTGTATATGTATTTTTATTATTATACATTATATTTTTGTTATTTTATTTTAATTTAACTACTTAATTTTCATCTATTGTGCATTATTCCTTTCTATAAGTTAACATTTATTGATCATTTCGCTGTATAATCTAATTCTTAATTTGTAAGGGCATATTTGTCAATCATCAGGACACATGCAATATTTTGATCATAGTTGTATATGTTTGTATATATGCATATATACACACACATACATGCTAGATATTGGTCAACGAAGGGTAGTTAAAATATTCAATAATACCTTGGTTCGGGTTCTGCTGCTGTGGAAGTTATGACCAAAAGAAACTTGGAGATTAAAAGGTTTATTCTAGCTTACAAATTGCAGGTCCCAGTCTATCACAGAAGTGAGTCAAGCAGAAATCTGGAGGCAGCTTCTATTTACATGTATATATCCAATAGGCAGATACACCCTGCTACACATAATCAAATTAATTTGAAAATCCTTCAAGAAATAACTCTTCTACACAATTTCAATTGCTGAGGAGATTTCATTATGCGTATGGCATCTCTCTGATACCTTCATTTTGTTATGAAGATTCTGGATTAATTTTACTACCTGTTTTTTGTGAGCAATACAGGAATAAACATGTGGGTGCAGAAAAATGTGAAGAATGCACCGAGAAGACAGAACAAGAAAAGGATTGACTCTGTGATAAATGGTTTGGGGAAATGGGGCATCCACATCATAACAAGTGAAATTGGACCTTTTACTCACACTACACACAAAAATCAACTCAAAACGATACATCTTAATAGCAGATCTGAAGGCAAAACCTAGATGAAAACAGTGGGCGGAGTTATCATGGCAGAGGCCTTGGCAATGGCATTTAGCTATCACATCAAAGTTCAGTCTTCAAAAGCAAAAACAAATTAATTGGAGTTCATCAAACTGAAGCAGCAGCCAGCAGAACACAAAGGCAGCTTTCAGATGGAGAGGAAGCAGTTGTCAGCTATTTATCTGTAAGGAGTTAATATAAGAATAAAGAGCTCACAAGTCACCTCTGAGAGCCTGAAGACTGATGGTAGCAGCAGAACAGACAGCCTGATTATAAAATAGGTCAAAAGTACCCAGGTACTGGATAGCAATTTCTCCAGATAATAAAAATGGCCACGAGATATAAGGGGGGGTGGCTTTCTGGGGGAATCACTCATCTTCAGAGAAATGCAAATCAAAACTCAGAGATGTCTCCTCACACCTGTTAGGGTGGCTCTTACCAAAACAAGAGGTAGGTTGTTGGGTGACCAAAGTTGGTGGGAACACACATTGGCACAGCCATTGTGGAAAGCAGTATAGGGGCACCTAAGGAAGTTAAACATAGAACCCCAGTGACACCCCTTTGGAGAATATACCCAAGGGAGGAAGGTCACCACCTGGTAAAATATCTTTCCTGTCGTGCTCACTACAGCAGTATTCATCATAATAGCTCCAGATACAGGAGCAACTTAGGCAGCTGTCAATGGGTGAATTTTTTTTAAGTGTGATGGATTTATATATAATGTTACATAGAAGAATACTAGTTATCCTTCAAAAAGAGGATGTGTGGGAAGATTCTGTCACTGGATAATTACATTAAGAGAAATAACCCAAATACAGAAAGAAAAACACTATATGGTCTCATTTATATGAGGAATCTGAAAGAAAAAAAAGGAGGGGAAGAGGAAAACAAAGATGGTGATGAAGGTATGGGGGTGGTGAGGAACAGGAAAACCTAAGTCAAAAATAATAAATCTACACATGGGGAGACTGGGCAAGTCTGGCTCTTTAATGTACAACTTGAGGACTGTGGTTAATATATTCAAGACTTTTTATCCTCTTTGCACACAGAATGGCTAGCCTTGGAAGACTACTGGAGTGTTAATTAGACTATCATTCATTTTACTATGTATAAAAAGGTAAAAAAAGGTTTCTCAGTCAAGAAGTGAAGGAATTAGCTGTCAGTTTCTGCTTTGAAGAAATATTAAAAAAATTTCTTAGGGCAGCAGGTAAATGGCATAGTTACGATCTATACAAAAACAATAAAAAATAAAACAAAAGCATCAACAGAGAACTGTTCTACCTGATGACAGTTTGCTCCAAGTAACAATAACAATGATGCATTTGATTACATAAACTCAGACATGTTTATGTCTGCTTATATAAATGTAAAATGGAGGATGCAATGTTAGAATGGACTTAGAAAGGCATTGGGATTATTTTGTTTTTATAAGGTATTTCATTACTCATGAAGCAGTGCAGTGCTATCTGAAAGCGATTTGGGTTGGTTGTAAATAAATTTTATAAGCTTTAGGGCAACCAATAAAGATGGTTAAAGAAAAAAGTAAAACTGTCCACATATTGTGATGTTACACACACACACACACACACACACACACACACACACACACACACACACACACACACAGTAAACAAATATCAGTTTTTAAGTCAGTTTGAGAAAGTGAAATCTGACCACTTTTCTAGCCTTTGAAGCACCAAAAACCTAATGAGGACATCAGAAAAGGCTATTAAAAATGGGAAAAAGTTGTGTGTGAACAATGTAAGTTGATGTGGATAATTATGCCACTCTTATGGTGATACCATAAGCTGCATGTTCCAGGTATCTGCTGAAGTGTGTATCGGGTGTGTGCTGTGCAGTACACGTCAGGACACAGACCGCACGACCTGCGACCACCCAACATTCAGAATCGATGCTGTATCAGGAGAGGAGAGGAAACTTTAAAATTTAAGTCTATGGCAGGTACCTTTTGCCTAATTGAGTTTGTGTAAATGACTTACTTGGTAAAAGCCCCTTTCTGGTTCTTGTTGCAAAGTAAAATTAGTTTTATACTTTTTATTTGTTTATATATATGTCATGAAGGTGGGGATTTGAACATCTGGCAAGCGACTTTACCTGTTGAACCATCTTGCTGGCCTCAAACCAGTTTTAAAAAATAACCATTTCTGCATGTGAATAGTAATTTTTCTTTGAAAGAATTTTTATACCTCATCACAATGTTTATACATTTTTCTCTTGTGAAATGTATTCCAGGAAAATGTATAGAATTTATCTGTAGAGTTTAAGAAAAGGAAAGTTGCTGGGCAGTGATGGTGCACACCTTTAATCCCACCACTCAGGAGGGAGGCAGAGGCAGGTGGATCTCTGTGAGTTCAAGGGCAGCCTGGTCTACAGAGCGAGTTCCAGGATTGCCTCCAAAGCTACACAGAGAAACCCTGTCTCAAAAAACAAAAAAAAAAGGAAGGAAGGAAGGAAGGAAGGAAGGAAGGAAGGAAGGAAGAAAGAAAGAAAGAAAGAAAGAAAGAAAGAAAGAAAGAAAGAAAGAAAGAAAGAAAGAGAAAAGGGAAAGTCACATATGTTCACCAGGATGAAGAGCCCACTACCCTCAGGAGTGTCCATGAGGCCTCCTCTCCATCCAAGCTCCTCCCTTTTCAATCAGCACCAACTAAAATTCTGCTAATCATTTTTGAAAAATCATTTTATGTTTGTATCTTGAAACAACATACATTAATGTTGTCTGACCACTGGCCTCTTTTTTTGTCTTTTTATTTAGGAAAATCTCAAAATTACAGAAAAGTAGCAAGATAAAGCAATGTACCATGTCTGTGTGTGCATGTGTTAGTGTACATGTGTTAGTGTGCGTGTGTTAGTGTGCATGTGTTAGTGTGCATGTGTTAGTGTGCATGTGTTAGTGTGCATGTGTTAGTGTGCATGTGTTAGTGTGCATGTGTTAGTGTGCATGTGTTAGTGTGCATGTATGTGTACATGTGTTAGTGTACATGTGTTAGTGTACATGTGTGTACATGTGTGTGCATGTGTATGTGTACATGTGTTAGTGTGCATGTGTTAGTGTACATGTGTTAGTGTACATGTGTTAGTGTGCATGTGTTAGTGTGCATGTGTTAGTGTGCATGTGTATGTGTACATGTGTTAGTGTACATGTGTTAGTGTACATGTGTTAGTGTACATGTGTTAGTGTACATGTGTTAGTGTGCATGTATGTGTACATGTGTTAGTGTACATTGTGTACATGTGTGTGCATGTATGTGTACATGTGTTAGTGTACATGTGTATGTTACATGTATGTGTGTACATGTGTATGCTTTGTGCACATGTGTTCATGTGTGTCTACATGTGTACATGTGTATGCATACATGTGGAGGCCAGAAGTCACCAGTGGGTATCTTCCTCCATGGCTCTCCACGTTGTAAGTCAGAGTCTCTCACTGAACTTGGAGCTCACCTGGGATTAAGGCATGAAACACCTGTTCCTGGCTTTTGCATGGATTCTGGGGATCAGCACTTAGTTCTTCATGCTTGCATAACAAGCCATTTTACCCCCAAGCAACCTCCCCAGCCCAGAACCATGAGCCTGTGCATAATAACTATGTGTATTCTTCATCTAGATAGCCAGTTGTTAAGTGTTTTCTTAGTAGGTGGAGAGAGGCATATGTGTGAATCATGTAAAAATGTACTAAGCATTGGCCTTCAACTTTAATGAGCAGGTTTATGTTAGGAATGCTATTTTATATCTTTTTTATTATTTCAGATTTTAGGGATTGATTTATAGTACAAAAGCTGTAATTGCTCATTTTATATTATTATGTGTTAGAATATGTATTTACACAGAATAGCTTGTTAACCCTCTTTTGTGAGAGTCATTTGGGTTAACTTGATTTTTTTTTCTTATTATAAACAACATTAGCTTACACATTGTTGTATGGGCCTCTTAGTGTGTTTCTGTTAGATCTGGGTCTATCAGTGGTAGAAAGAGTCTGGGGTGTGTTAGCTTTGTGTCTATCAGTAATAGAGAGCATCTGGGGTATGTGTCGTCAGTTTTTTGATATGTCAAGCTGGCTTTCTGGAGGTGCTGTTGTCTATCCCCACATTAAGGTGACAGAGTGGGTCACTGAATGGATGTAAAGGGGTTTGCTTGACGAACTCTGAGACTGTCACTTGTGGTGTATTCATGCAGTGTTAGCTGGAAAGGAAACAGTGAAGCCAGGAGCAGAGTTTGACCCAAACAGAAAACCAACTTTCTCCAAGTCTGTACTTGATGGCATCAAGCAGGACCCAGTTAAAAAAAAAAACTTGAGGAAATATAGTTTCTATAGCAGAATCCTTCCAGGGAGCAGCCCAGGTCCCAGCATAGGCACCACCAGCCATTCAGCAGAATCAGGACAAGGGTCATGGTGAGGGGGCAGGTGAGCTGCCAGTGGAGAGTGGAGACTACACCTCCCAGTCCATTGTAGGCACAGGCTGGGGACTGCCACCCAGAGTCTCCCACGGGGTGCCCTTCCGACTCTTTTCCCTGTGACCAGCTGGAAAGGACACACCCTCAAGAACCAAAGTTGGAGGTCCAGGGACTCTGAGTGGCTTCTTCATGGAGAGGGACATTCAGCAAGAGCATTTGTGCACCTGTGTAAGAATGTATCTTGCATTTGGGGGTTGTCTGGTACAGTGAGTGCCACCCAAACCAAAGTAGCCTCCAGCAACCATGACAGTAAAGATGGAATGACATAGAGGAACTGTGAGTAGGTGTCAGGCCCTGTATAATATTTTGGAAATATATTCCACCCAGCCATGAGTTCTGAAAGCCCTGGACTTCTATTGTCTTTTAGATGTTGCCTGGCAACTGCCTGATGGCCTGGCCTGGGTGAGGAATGGCTCCTATTCTAAATAACAAAAGACTTGAGTCAGGGCGAGTCTATACCCACCCTGAGGGCTAGTGAGATGCGCTGGTGTGAGGTACCTGAGGACTTGAGTATGTTCTACTAAGGAGTATCTCTAGGATCTAGGGAAATATTTGCTATTAGCCCTTTATACGTGATAATAGATGTCTTCTACCATTGCCCCACCTTTGGATGGTGACTTAAGACGATGGAACAATAAACCATGGCCTTCAGTAATAACAGATTGCCCTCCTGTTATGACCAGATGTCTGTCTCTTCTTTAACGCCATTGGAGAATTAGCCTATCCTGAGTCCACACTACTCCACTCAAGGTCAGACCCAGGCTTGTTTGGCTGGTTCTGATCGCAGCCCCAAAGTAAATCCACGGTAAATGGCCCCTGTATCATGGGACTAATACAGACCAGACATGACAAGAAGGTCCCAAGAGTAGAACAAATTCCTGGTACCTTGGTAGGACTCCACTGAACACATGTCGTCAATAACCAATGCTCAGGCCAAATTCCAATTGCACTCGAATCCTGCTGTGAGGCTGTGTGGATCTTTAGCCATTAAATCCCACAGGTTCTGGCGGCAGGCTTCCTAGGCACACTCCTGGCTCTGTGGCCAGAAAGTTATATACCTAATTTTGTAAGTCAATGCTAGTTGGCATTATTTCTGCTTGTGTGACGAGTGTGCATGTATGTGTATGTGTGTGCATGTGCACATACAGACCAGAGGCCAAGGTTGGGTGTCTTCCTAGTGTTCCACATTGGTTTCCATACTATTTGAGACAAGTTCTCTCACTGAATCTGGAGCTCA
Organism: Cricetulus griseus; assembly: GCF_003668045.3. NCBI lineage: Eukaryota > Metazoa > Chordata > Mammalia > Rodentia > Cricetidae > Cricetulus > Cricetulus griseus. The sequence goes on from NC_048597.1 coordinate 213,999,746, forward strand.
CTAATTCAGCTAGAATGGCTATCCCTAGGCATCCTCCTGCCTCTGTCTCCTTGGTTATGGAATGGCTGGTTCATATTACTGTACCCAGACTTTAAAAAAAAAAAAAAACCTGTTGTTACTGGAGGGGAAGGGGCATGAACTTGGATCCTTATGCTTTTGTGGCCAGCACTCTACTAATTGAGCCATGTTCCCAGCCCCAGATGGCATTGTTTTTATTCTAGTCATTGCTCTATTTACAATGGGACATTTTGCACATGATCTAGAAAAGGCACTATCTGAGGAACATCCCAGAAAGGAACCTGGTTCCCCCTGAGTTTTCTCTGCATGCCTCCTAACCTCAGCACATGTACAGGCTTGTATGGGTCCAGTACTTTTGCCCCTCTCCAGGTCTTTTCCTGGGCACTGTTAGGCTGGCTCCATATGACATGTGTGGAGCTCATAGCAATCCCATCCCCTTCTCACAGAGGGGCAAGGTTGAGCGCTTCCAGCCTGAGACCCCAGTTCAGTGCTTTCTCCACTATGCCATTGCTTCCCTCAAGGCAAAGCTCAGTCCAATGCCCAGTTCTCTGTAGATGAAGGAACCCTACCTAATGTGTCTGAAAGCCCTAGATAATCTATGATTGCAGTTATTTTATCTTACTCGAAATTATTTCTTTAAGTTGCCTTTTGCATCAGTGATGGAGAACCAACCCAGGCGATCTCTTCTGACTACAGCTGATCCCATTAAGTCTGAAAAGAATCACCCTCTCTACAACTTGCTGTTTTTTGTATTTCACCAAGTAGACAAAAAGCCAGACTGATACAATTCACAAAAGCCAACAATGACATCAACTAGGCTGAAATCTGTGCAACAAAACCTAGGAGGACCAGAGAAGTAATAAAAGGTATTGGTCACTTATATTTATTAACTGTAGCTAAATCCAAATTAAATCAAAAGCATGCCTGGTTAGTATGGTAGGAAACATGGACAAGGATAGCTGCTCCTATTTCCCTGGCCAGCAGTTAAACATAAAATAGACACTCACCAAACATCTGCTAATGGTTGACTTCATAAGATCCAAGTTCAGAAAAGCAAGGTGTCACTAAAAAAGAATCACACACAGAGAGAAGCCTCACAAGGCTGGTGTGGACTTTCTTCATCAGCTGATGTATTGAGTAATACCAGCAATAATAAGATGGGAGTAGGGAATCAAGGAAAATACATTCTGACCTTGCATTGAGCAAACGTAGCATGGAATGATGCTTAAGATCCCTTGGCTTGAGCAACCATGATGGGTGGGATACAGGGCCATTCCTGAAATGAGGAAGAGCAAGGCTGGGGATGTAGCTCAGCTGGCACAGTGCTTGCCTAGAAAGTCTTAGGCGTGATCTACAGGATCCCACAAAACCAGGTGTTGTCACATCTGTGATCTCAGAACTAGGAGGCTGAGACAGCAGATCAATGGTGAAGAGTCATATTTGGTTAGATGGCAATTTCTAGGCCACCTTGGCCTGCAGGAGACCCCGTCTCCAAAAATCAAAGAAAATGAAAGACCAGCTAATACTCAATGCTTAGTTATATGTCGGATATTGTTCTCTCAACACTGTGTTGAGACACAATTCTCTCAACAGCCCAGTGGAGTATTAAAAATGACCCAGCCCATATTACAGATGAGACTAAAGGCAAAGGTTAGGTAGTCTGCCAGTAGCCACGCTGCCATCGATTTCTCAGCAGTCAGTCAAATGTGAACAGTGTCTTCAGCCTTGCTTGCTTATACTGTGGGAAACAGGACACCTACAGTCCAGTTCTGAGCTGTAGCAACTATACACAGTAACAGTTAACTACTAAATTATCACAGTCAAAAGCACTGCCCACTCATCGACTAGTACTGCTTTTCAGTGCTGTGTCCAGGCAGCACCTCGGAGCTAATTACTAAGTTCATCTCTTTTGTTCCATGTTCCTGAGTTTCACTGTTGATTTTAGTTATGGAAAATTGGTCTTGTATTTGGCCATTTCTCAATACCAGTAAGTTTTCATCCTAACCTAAGACATCATTCATTCACCTGAATTTAGCAGAAGACTACTAGATTCCTTGTTTCTTTTCTTTCTTTTGTTTTTCCAAGACAGGATTTCTCCCTGTAGCCCTGGCTGTCCTAGAACTCACTCTGTAGACCAGGCTGGCCTTGAACTCAGAGATCCACCTGTCTCTGCCTCCTAAGTGCTACCCAGCGATTTCTATTCTTGATCAACTATAGATTATTCTAAAGTGTTTTATCTTAATTTTTTTCAAAGAAAGAGCCTGACCTACACTTACTCAAAACTCCTTAACACATCCTCTGAGGGGCTGACTGTTATTGACCCTCTGTCGCCATCCCCTTCCTTCCAGCCCGTGCCAGGCTAGCTTCACCGAGCTTGCCCATCATTATATGAGACAATGTCTGTCTGTCTGTCTGTCTGTCTGTCTGTCTGTCTGTCTGTCCCTCTCTCTCTCTCTCTCTCTCTCTCTCTGAGCCTCTGCATCTTCTGCAGGAAGTGGAGGGAAGTGGGGGCAGGCTATAAAGCTTCAAGGCTCAGCCCCAGTGACCTATTTCCTCCAGCTCTTCCACAACCCCCCTGTACAGCACCACCAGCTGGGGGCCGAGTGTTCAAACACATGTGCCGATAGGATGTCTCCCATTCAAACCACATAGGTCTAAGGAAGACCTGACAGCTAAGAAAGTGAGGAAGCACATTGCCCTGACAGACTCAAATGAAGACACGTTCTCTGAAGAGAAATGGCATAGCAATGGTGACTGAGTGGGAGTGGGGGAAGCAGTTATTGTCAATGGAGATGAGACGTGTCTCGGTTGCTTTTCTTTGGCTGTGACGAGATACGCCCACAAAAGCAGCTTAAGGAAGAAAGGGGTTACTTTGGCTCACAGTTCCTGAGGGATAGAGTCTGTGGTAGTGGGGCAGACATGGCAGCAGGCAGACCTGGGTGAGGGTGCAGAACGCTAGCTCATCACACAGAATCTGCACTCAGCACCAACCCATGCAAAGGAAACCCACTGGGACTAGAGACGGCTTGGTAAACACCCTGCTTTGTATAGGGAGTTGAAAGCCAACAATTGGGTTCCCAGCATGGAGCAAAGACAGGAGATGTTTACAGTTCTCTAACATGGAGTGAACAGCACAGTGTGAGAACTGGCACAGGTCGAATAGAAAATCTGAGGATGAGATATGGAAGGAAGAGGCTGTGGATAGGAATGTTTTAGATTGGGAAATACAAATTGTTGGGGCTGGAGAGATAGCTCAGCCATTAAAGGTTAGGCTCATAACCAAAATGTCAAGCAACTACAAATAGTTCTGAGGTAATAAAATATCAACAATGAAGGGGATATGCTGTACAGACTTCTTATTACATCAACAAATGTGAGAAAAATAATGTGTCTTCTGCCATAGGAAAATTTTATAGTGAGACCATTTATAATTAGAAACAAATATGAAGAATGTTTACAATGAGGTAGGGTAGACAGAAAGAGTCGGAAAATGACAAGGACACCAGAGGAAACGGATTCCCCCACCCTGGAGCCTGGTGCGGATTCTTGCCAGCAATGAAGGAAGAATTTCACCAAGTTAAATACGGCTTCCAACCTTGCTCTCTTCGGAGCCATAAAACTGCCATTCCCTGGGAATCTCCCCAGAAAGCCCATTTATTTCTAGGGAAAGGATGTGAACTCCAGTCCTGTGGAGCCCCGCCTGGATCTGTTTGAGGTGATCGGATAATCCATGCAAGGGATCTGTGAATCCATTCTACAGACTCACCTAACACAAAAGGGAACGAGAGGCAGGGACACGCCCCAGCAAGGTTTCCAGATACAACTTAAAAGCCACTAGATGCTGTCTATGGATAATGCTAAAACAGTAATTGTGGCTCTTTTGAGGAACCCAAACCCACACGGGGTGTGCCTTACTCTCTACAATTCCATTTTAGAGAAGCCCATGCCCATTCTCTGGATGACGCTTTTATTGTTGACAAGCTCTTTCTTCCTATAAAACCATGACTCTACCTCACACCTGCTAGTCCTGAAATTCTTTCTTGTGCTGAAGCTACAAGTCCATGTTTGGTCTGAGTCAGGGTCCCTAAACCGCTAAGAAAGTCCCCAGGCTGTCAAGTGTGACAACTTCGAGTGGTGTCTCTGTCACCTTCACCACTGACAGAAACTAATTCTAGATTCTTACCTAAAAGACTACTGGTGGATATATTTGAGTAAGAAGAAAATTAAAACCACTCAGAAAAAAATGGAACACGGGAAACAATAGAAAAAGAATTTGAAAGCATGGTGATAAATCTCAGAACTAGTTGGGACAATCTTAGAACTAATTAGGAAAATTAAAATTGGAGGTGTTTTATAAAGAAAGCATAGTTAGAGTTCTTAGCATTACCAACAAAAGACAGGAGAAAGCAGTTAAGGAAAACAACTTTGGGGTTTGTATATTATTTAAGGGATGTCTAGATGCTAAGATTAAACCGTGATATGTCACAGGAGAGACATTCCAAAGGCAACATGCTAAAAAGCAAACCAAAAACATCTTGTCTTTGGAAGAAATTCTCAAGGAGGAAACAGTCAAGTGTATACCAAATAAGAGAAGTGGGGCTATATTAGAATACATGAAGTATTTTGATGAACCTATAGAAATCACCAATCCTGACAGACAAATGGGCAATGGTTATGAGCATGAAATTCACAGTAAAGAATAATATAAATGGCTAGTAGGCACAGACAGGCCCCACTCCTACCGGTTATGAAAGAAATGTCTCTAGGATCACTTAGGCTGGGCCAAGCCAGCCATCATGTAAAGGACTCTCCCAAGTCCAGTATGTGCTGAAGAAACACAAGCCAGCCTTGCAGAGAGCTCAGGAGAAAGGCCTTACCAGTCACCAGGTGGCCCAGCCATTCCCAGCCCAGGTGTTGGCTCGTGACTGATAAAGATCTCAGTGGCTACAGCCTTGGCCACCAGCTGACCAAGACCCCACACAGACTCTAGCCAGCCACCTAGCCCAGCCACAGAACTACAGAACCGTAAGGAATACCTGTTTCTTTAGGCCACTGGGTTTTGAAATGAAGGTTCTGCAATGGGTTCTACAAATGTAGGTAACTGGTACATATAAAAGAACCCTAAGCCTGGTTCTGAGGTGCTGAGTTTGAGGCATCCACACATCGGGGAGTGGGTGTCCTAGCGGCAGGAGGCAGCTGCAGTACTGGAGCTTAGTGAGTCATCCTTTGTAGGAGTATAGTTGACTTCCCAGGTCTAACAGCTCCTGGAAAGGCAAACCCAGTCAACACAGCCCTGGACCTAAGGAACTGGCAGTGTGCTAGGGATGAAGCACCTGGACCAGACATGACATGATGCAGGTGGAGGGGGGAGGGGATGCTGATCAGGACTGAGGCTGATCAATGCGTCAAAGCAATGGTTCTCAGCCTGTGGTCTCGACCCCCTTGGGGGTTCCTACATCAGATACTTACATTAGGATTCATAACAGTAGCAAAATTACAGTTATGGAGTAGCAAGGAAATAATTTTATGGTTGGGGGTCACCACAACATGAGGAACTGTATTAAAGGTTGGGAACCACTGCTTTAAAGGGAGAGCTGGTGGGGATGCAGAAATCCTGTTTCCATAATATACTTGCCCTCTGAGTATCATCAAATACAGGTGTTCACTGAAGAAATAAAGACCAGGCAATTGGGGATAGGGAGGGGCAGTTATGAGTTCTTGACTTGAAATCAAGAGCTAGGCAAACTGCTTTGCCTTGGCAACAGCTCCATTTGGGTAATTTACATGTTAATCTCAGAAGGTCACAGGCAAGATTCTACATGTTACTTTAAATGTGATTCAACAAAATAAATTAACAAAAGACAAAATACAGCATGTGAATTCATTCATTTGTTATTTTTTCGAAGGCCACACTTGATAAAGCATACACTCGCACACAGGCTAGTGTCCGTACAGAAAGACTGTGCTTCGGATCCTGATTCCAGGACTAGCCTCTAAAGACCACCTCCCACCTTAAGGATGCTAACACGGAAATTTACAAAGGACTCTCTGAGTCAAAGCAGGAAAGCAGCAGGATTTGCACTCAAGTTATTTCCTTCTCTTTCAATACCACCCCATGCCTTCCAGAAGGTTCTGCAGAGATGGGTAAATGCTGCACATGCCTCCAGGGCTGGGGAAAGCCCCTGGGAAGCTGATGAATCGGGTGGGAAAGTGGGAGCTCGAAGAGTTCTAAGGCTCTCTTTGATGGTGGGGTTTAAGCTATATTTTGGGCAAAGCGATGTTTGATGTATGAGTAGCTCTAGCCAGGTTTTACATGTCTAACGGCGTCCAGGTGATACTGATGCGGTCTAGTCTAGACACCATTTTGATAATCCCGATTCTGATTTATCTGTGCTGTTCTCCACCAGCAAAGTATGTGCAATCCATGAAAGAAACCTGAGCCCCACCTGTAGCTGAAGAGGAGCTTGTGGGGTCCACAGGCAGCCGTGTAGTGCTGGCTTTAGCAGGGGTGGAGTGGGAAGGAAAGAGACTTGCATTCTGTCATTGCTGGTGCTGGAAGTCTGGCCTGGAGACAATTTTCCACCCTAACAGAACACTTGGCACCACCTGGAGATAGCTTTGGTTTTACGGCTGGGATGGGAGACAATAGTGGCACCCAGTGCACAGAGACAAATGAGGATGCTCAAGCTCCCACAGGACAGCTGCATGGGACAGTTTCCTGCAACAAAGCATCGTTCTGCACAAAGGCCAATGACTGATAAACTATTCAGGCTGAGAAACCTGAGCATATTGAGCACAGGGGCTTCCTCCAGCAAACAGTGTGTGCTCGGGCGGGAATGAGATGTAAGGACTCAGTTCACACAAAACTAGCAGGTCCCAAATCTACAAATTGGAAATAGCAACTAGAACTGAAGCTCAGCCTCCAGTGCAGAGGCAATCTGCAAGGAGAGTTCTTTCCTCTTTGGGGGAAACCTCTGGCTTTTTCTGAGAGTGCCACCATCTCCTGAATACTAATAACTTCCAAAAACTAATTTGAAAAAAAAAAAAAGCTATGAGGCAGAGTTTACACTTATTTAAAGATGAAGGAAATAAAACATGGAGACGTTAAAGACTCCGTGCTAGGAGTCCAACTTCAGGCCTCTAGCGGCTTCTCTATTTTGAAGACTTACCTTGCACAGCCGCAGTATGGAAATTACCCTGTTGTTGTATGTCTTCTCACCCAGCTACGGCAGTCGCTGCAGTTTTAACCAATTTTCATCTCGGATGCTGGGGTGCAGAGTTGCAGTACAAGGTAGCCAGCACTACATAAACAGCTTACAAACTAAAGATCCAGGATGTGGAGTGAAGCCGCTTGGCTCCCGGGTTCATACCCTGACCTGCTGTCCTCCAACTAGAGCCAATTTACTTCTCACCAGCCGGCCTCACCCCAGAAAGAGTGATTTGACTGAAAGGTCTGGTGGGTGGGTTGTTTTTGTTTTTTGCTTTGTTTTTTTAACTTGGAAGGTTCTAGGTACAGCTGAGCTGAGACTTTGCTAATTGAAGTTTCACTGGAGCACAGCCTTACCTGATCATTTATGAACCAGCTACAGCTGCAATTATATCACAGTGGCACACTTGAGTGGTTGTGAAATTAAACTGCTTATCATGTAGCTCTTTCCAGAAACAACCAAATTTTCCCTTCTCCATTGCCCTTTAAGTGTGGTCCTCTGGTCAACATCACCAGCATCTCCAGAGAGCAAATGGAAACACAGATTCTCCAGCGTAGACCCTGAACCAGAATCTGTAATTTAATGGAAGCTCCAGGTGGTGGACAAGCATGGCAAGACTTGAGGAGTCCTGCCCGGTTCCCATCTGGCTACTGCCACACTCTGTAACTTTAGGAATAATTTCAATACATTTGTTTATTTATTTTTGTGTGCATGTATGTATGAAGGCATGTAAGTGCTAGCAGGTGTGTCCACACACCATGACATGCATGTAGAGGTCAGAGGACAGCTTGCAGAGGTCAGTTCTTGCCTTCCACCATGTGAGCTCCAGGGATTAAACTCAGGTCCTCAGTCTTAGTGGCAAGTGCCTTTACTGGCTGAGCTCTCCCACTGACCACTCACTGTCATTTTTATCCCTTTCCTTGCTCCTGGTTGGTTCTTCTCCATCAAATAAGGTCTCCTCTCTGAGTTTTCCCTCCTAGCATCTTATTACGTTTCTTCAGCATCATTCAGATCTGTGATTAAGCATTTACTGGAGTCTGTTTCTCTTTGATGTCTGTCCGTCCATGAGACTGGAGCATGTAAAATAGCTCTGACCTCTGTAAGTCTGGGCATGGTGATGCATGCTTTCAATCCTGGTACTTGAGGGTTGAAGCAGAAGATCGGGAATTCAAGGTCATACTTGGCTATACAGAGAATTTGAGGCCAGGATAGAGTACATGAGACCTCACTTCAAAAGCAAATATAGCACAAAACAGGGCTGGAGAGACGGCTCAGTGATTAAGGTGCTCGCCAGAAAAGCACAAAGACCGGAGTTCAAATCTTCAACACATAACAGCACACAGCTGAAACCCCAGCACTGGGCTCTATGGAAATAGTAGAGAGAGGCAGATCCTAGGGGCTCACTGGCCAGTCAATTATCACAAATGGTGAGCTTCGCCTCAATGAGAGACCCTGTCTCAAAACAAATAAGGCAGCGCAATAGGGAGGACATCAGAAGTAGACCTCTGGCCTTCACATGTGCACAAATGGGTAAGTATGCCCCTAGGCACACATGCAAACACATGCAAACACACATAAACACATGGATACACACCTACAACACATAAGCATGTGCACACATACACATGTACAACACACATGCAAAACACATGCATACATGTATGCACACATGTGTACAAAGCACACATTGCACACATATCTATAACACATGCACACAGACACATGCACACATTCAACGCATGCATACACACTTACAATACACCCATGCACAAACATGTATAACACACATATACACATAGAAGTGTAAGCCACACTGACTTAATAGTAAGTAGGAAACAACCAACAGAGGAAAGGCAATAAACTGAGTAAGTCATTAGGAAGCGATTAGAGGACAGCGCCCTGGAGGGCTGGGGTGATGAGGGGCAAGTTAACTTTAATTCCCTCCCCTTGCATTCTAGGGCTAAGTATTACTATTCAATCACACAGAAATTTTCAAGTGCTTTGGGAAACCTCTGCAGAGCAAGGATCCAATTTCACCAGCTGTTCACTAAATGAAATAGCCATCTATATCAGGAATTTAATTAGAAAGCCCAAAATGTGATCCTGCCTGAGAAAGTTACATTGCAAGCAGCTGCTTTGACCCCAGAGACCAGAGGAGAGCTCGGACTGAATTCTATGCTGCTCTCCCCCTCTGGATGAGAGCTCTCCTCAACTGATTTTGTTCAAAATGCCCTTGTGGGTCTGGTGGTTTTGAATGACTAACTTATTGTGTGGAGATTAAGTACCCCAGCGGCTCCTGGCAAGAGATCTGTAGTCTTTCATAACAGGATTCATGTCAGATGGTTTAGGCTGACTTCCCTTAGGTCCTTGCAAACCATTTACCCATGGAGAGCTAACATTGATAACCTTTACTTAAGAGAAAACAAGCTTGGGGAAAACAAGGGCTGGAGAGATGGCTCAGTTGGTGAAGTGCTTGCCACAGAAGCCCGAGGACTCGAGTTCTGATCCCCACACCATGGGGTGTGTGTGTGGGGGGAGTAAAGCTGGACTCAGCAATATATATATATATACACCTGCTCAACACTGGGTAGGTGGAGACAGGAGGATCCCTGGAGTTCCCTGGCCAGCCAGGCTGGAAAAATTGGTGGGATCTAGTTCAATAAGAGACTGTGTCTCAAAAAAAAGGGAGAGTCACTGAAGACTAAACTCTAACATGGACATCTGGCCTACACACACACACACACACACACACAGTGAAAACTTATCTCAAAGTCATTGGAATAATGTTGCTATCATCAGGTAGCCCCTGGCTAAACAGACTGATTATCCAGGAGGAATATGCTAAGTGCAGTGTGGAGGCTCGGGCTGTCATCTACACTGAGAAGTCACAAAGTGTGGAGGCTCAGGCTGAGGTCTACACCGAAAGGTCAGAGTGTAGAGTTTCAGGCTCTTGTCTACACTGAGAGGTCACAGAGTATGAAAGTTCAGGCTCTTGTCTACACCGAGAGGTCACAGAGTGTGGAGACACAGGCTCTTGTCTACTCTGAGAGGTCCTAGGTTATCACCTTTACTTAATCTCTCAGAGACTCATTTGTCCCCATCTGTAAAATGAAATGTTAGTTCACATCTTTATCCAACCACTTACCAACCATTCTCTCATTCAAGTGATTTTTAATGCATGTACTAAAAAGCAAGAAGGTACCAGGCAGAAGACATACAATGAACACAAAATCACACATGGAATCTGCCTCTTGAAGCTTGCAGCCAACTGAAGAAATGAGGCCTTTGAGTTTGTGGAGGGGGCACTAAATATGACAATACAATTACAACAAATACCATAGAGAAAGAGTCTCTCAGATGCACCACAGTTAACCCATCAACAAGTCTTGCAATCCATACCTTCAAAGTACATTCCAAATGCCAGTTCCCAACTATCTCCATGCCACCATTGCTTCTAGCTGGATTACTGCACCAACTCAGTCCCGACCTAATCTACTCTTCACAGAGAAATCAATTCTTTGAAGACTATAGATCAGATCAGTAAGTGCCACGTGTGAAGTCCCTGGTGACTTTGCATCATGCTGAGTCTAAAGTGTAGTTTGGGAAGGCTCATGAGGATCTGCATGGTGTAGGCCATGTGGGCCCTGATCTCACTGCTGGAGCTTTCCTTCCGGTCCTCCACTCCAGCCACACAGCGTTGTTCACTGAGCATGCCACTGTGTGATGGGTAAGAGGTCCTTGTGCACACAGGTCAGCCCTGGAGAACACAGGAAAGCTAAACACACAGGCTTGTCTCCTCCAAGGAAGGAGATATTTGCCTGTCTTCCACCCAAAATGCTGGGAAAGGATATAGTTTACAACCTGCTAATCTTCTGCTATCTGTAGGGCCTGGCTTCATTCACCCAAATCCCCCAGAATATTAGTTTCCCCCACCCAGACCCCGCCCACCACAAATCTTGAGCTTTGCTTCTCAGTCCATAGAACCCATCCTTATGAGAGATGTTACTTGTGCTTTGCAACAGTCCAAGTGACTTTCATGTTATCTTAGGGCCAGGCCAATCCTGACGCCCACAAGCATTATGTTTACCATAGTCATTCTCTCTAGACCCTTATCTGAGCACTGTTCTTGAGTCAAAAGAACCATTCTATATGAAAGAAGCCGTGTGTACTTTGTAAAGAGTTTCAATAAAAACACGTCTTAAGCTTTGTTGTACACACTGGACTGAGTTCATTGCCATCAGGAAACTCTTTCCCAAAATGGTGCTGTACTTAAATATGGCAAAAATAAACCACCCATCAGAATTTTGACCCAGCACTGGCTAACTAAGTTGGGTTGAATTGAGTTTCATTCCATCACTTCCCTGCCAGCCATGATGCTTGAAGGGACCCCACACAAACGCACCCAGATATGGCCCCAGCTAGCTTCATTTGCTCATATATTCACTCAAGGCTGTTGAGATATTGATACTCAGATACTCAGAGACCTTGATCTCTGTCAGATATCGCCTTTCCAGAGTTCTTCCTGCTCACCTAGAGTCACCTCCCCAACACATAGCATTGGTTACCAGCCTTTGATTCATCCTTTATCTAAGGTGGTGTTTAATTCCACTTGGGAGTTATTTATTGACTTCTCTGTTATTTGTTTCCTATCTGGAAGCAGGACTTTATATAATTTTCAAACATCTGTAATAGGCTTTGGACATAAAATGATGCTGCATAAATATTTACTGTTATGCTAAACTGTGATGATGTAAGTCCTGACACATTAGGAATAACTTATTTCAGGAGATCTGGGAAGGCTTGCTTGGAGGAGAACACAATGCTAAAAGAATGGCTGGAGCTTACCAGGGCCAAGAGGAGTGTGGTATTGGCTGGGGAGCAGGGATTGCTCAAACAAAGGCTCTGAGGTGGGAAGGAAAATTGTATAGCCAAGAAATTGGAAAATGAGCAGGGGCAATAATTACTCAGTAAAGTGTTTCTGTGCAAGCATTAGAAACTGAGTTCAGGGACTGACATGTGAAACAAGCTTGTTCCTAATTTGAACTAATAAAAAAAGAAAGAAAGAAAGAAAGAAAGAAAGAAAGAAAGAAAGAAAGAAAGAAAGAAAGAAACTGAGTTCAATTCTCAGAGACCTTGCAAAAATAAAACAAACAAAAGATCTGGGCACTATGGCCTGCACTTTTACTTGCAGGGCTAGGAAGGAGATGGGAAGATCCCTGCGGCTTGCTGGACAGCCAGTGTAGCCTACTTGCCAAATTATAAGCTCATGAGAGATGGTTTCATAGAAGAACAAAGAATGATGCACAACTCGTAAAACAACACTCGAGGATGTCCTTTGGCCTCCACACACACAGGCATATACTCACTACAGCTGAACACACACACACACACACACACACACACACACACGAGGGCGGGGGGGGGTGTATAAAGTACATCTACATGAGCAGAACATAGAGAAAGGTGCTAGGGCTTTTATTACTGTGATGAAACACCATGACCAAAACAACTTGGGGAAGAAAGGGTTCCTTTTACTTTCACTTCCAGATAACCCTCCATCACTGAGAGAAGTCAGGGCAGGAACAGATTCAGAGACTATGGAGTAATGCTGAGAGTAATGGCTCTCTCCTCATGGATTGCTAGGCCTTTCTTAAATACCCTCAGACAACTCGCCCAGCAGTTGTCTGGTCACAATGAGCTGATCCTCCTCAACACACATTAATCAGAAATCAAGAAAATGCATGACTGTCCTGCTTTCAGGCTAATTAGGTGCCAGCATTTTCTCATCTGAGGTTTCTTCTTCGAGAATGACTCCACTTGGGTCAAGTTGACATAAAATTGGCCAGCACAGTCCTGAATGAAGCTGGATATGTGGAAGTAGCCAGACTGCTCATGGCTGCACATGACCCAGTCATGATTTGTGTCTCTATTCCCAGGTTATGAAAGGATTTTAACCTGCATGAGTAAGGGAAAGAACCAGTCATTTTTATATACAAAAAAATATTTGAAAAGATTTGTTAGGTCCCTGTTTTAAGTCATACAATAAAATCAGAAAAGATTTCTGAAAATGTTAACCAGAGCCAATTTCAATGGCAGAGATTCAAGCCACTGAGGCTTTTGTTCCCAGTGCTGGGGCATCAAACCCAGGCCCTTGCATGCACTAAGCAAGTGCTCTATCACTGAACCACATCCCAGGCCCTGGGCTGCTGAGTTCTGTGGCTTCTCACCAATCACCAACCACTCTGAAGCTTTATGTCCTGAAGAAGCTGATCACTCTCTCTTTCTTCCCTCATCTAAAAACCAAGCAAATAAGACACCCAGTGACTGAAAACTTCCCCTGACCAGAAAAGACTGGAAAAAAGAATAAAAGACAGAACCTCTGTTTCTCTCATGCAAGAATGTCAGCATAAAGCTTCTGGGATTCTGAAGTGTGCGTTTTCTACTGTTCCCTTCAGGATAAGCAAGTGGTTAAGGCCAGTGTCTGGCTACATCCTGAGTTCAAATCTTCCCCATTGACCAGCTGTGATCTTAAGAAGAGCTACTCCTGGAGACTCTAACATGCATGTCGTCAACCATCAATTAACCTAGTTTTCTTTATTTGGAATGTATAGTTCTTCATAGGCTCTGAGTTCACTGACAGAAAACTCTATAGGTACAAGACTCATGAAGATTTAAAGAGCTCCCAGCTCCTTTCCCTAGGGTTGGCCCTGGCCATCCCTCTCACTGAAATTCTACATCTCAGCAAGCTGTCTTTCTAGTGGAGGAGTTCAGCAGGTATGGGGGCTGGGACAGCACAGGCTCCCTCTGCACACCCAGGTGTGTGTCGTCTAGCTCAATGCATCCCTGCTGCTTCAGCTGACTGAGGGGACAGCAAAGTGACTACATCTACTGCAGCTTTTTCCATAAGAGATAGAAAGGCCAGAGGCTAGAAAGATGGGTCCATGGAAAAAAAAACGCATGCCATACAAAGGGGAGTGAGGTTTAGAGCATCCGTGCAAAAGCTGAGCAAGCAATAGCATGCCTATAATCCCAGAACTCAGGAACAGAGGAAAGGGAACCTTGATAAAGCTGGCTAGCTAAGACTAGCCAAAGAGGTGAACTTTGGTTTAAGAAGAAACCCCTATTTCAGTAAATAAAGAGGAGAACAATTAATGAGGACACTCAATGTCAACTTCAGGCCTCTACACACATGTGTACACACATAAATGTACACTCCTACATGTACACTCAGACATCCATGTGTCTACATACACACAAACACACATACCCATTCACACCCCACACAGACAAATAAAAAGAAAAGAAAAAGAATATTGGAAAGGCCTGCTGAAGCACCAAAGAAAAAGTTAAAGAAATGAAAACCTTGGGGCTTGGAGAGTGAGGGCCAATCATTTAAAGTACTTTGCTCCACAGAATAGATACTTGTGGATTCATCTAGTCAGGTCTATCTGAGAAAATGGTGTGTGTGAGACCCTAATATAAACATCATTAATTTACCCATTTTTTATAGTGATTGTTCATTACAAGTGATTTGTATCCCATAATTATTGGGATTTATGAACATGTGGAATTTGCAAAGTTTGTGTGTCTGTGGCACCCCTGGCCCTGCCAGCTTGAAAAGGTCTTGTTACAGCTCCTAAGTAAGTGCACCAGGGCAGTAACTTGCCAGACACACCTAGATGTCCCCAGAGTCTGACACCTCCCTACAGGGCCATTATCTCAAGTTCCACCCCAATTACGTATTTCACTGGGCTGCCCACTACACAGACCTGAGGGTGTTTTTTTGTTTTTTGTTTTTTCCTTCCTCACCCAGTGGTACAAGCCTGGGAATCCATTTACTGTGTGTCCCCAGGCAGTTAAACCACCTGCAAATGTGTGTAACATCTTAGGAAGCCCTGATAACAGTTCCCTGGAGGCCCAACAATTAGACGGTTAATGGTCCCTCTTCAGGATGATGACAGTAATCTGGGAAAAGCCAGGCAGCATTCGCAGGGGGGTGGAGTTTATTGAGGCAAAATCTCTTAGAACAAGCTCTGTTCTTGGCTCTGATTCAGGGAATGCAGAAGTTGACAGCTGGAAGGGAGGAAGGATCGTTTGGAGGAAACTGTGGAAGAGTTATGACAGGCCCTGCTTTCCCAAAAGCCCACTCTGGGCTCGAAAACACATCAGGGAAGCCAGGTATTTCAGTTGGATTACCTATGCCTTTCTGCCTCTGAGCTTCATCCAAAGGGACTAACTATGTCAATGTGGGCCTTCAGCCTCCACCTCCTGGAACATGGCCTACACCATCTCAAAGTGTCACAGGATCAACTCAGGCATCCTTCTACCTTGCTGATTCCAAAGTAACTATTATTAAGCATCAACTATGTGCCAGGAACCTACAATCCATAATTTCATCAAATCCTCTCAATCTTCCTGGTTTGGGAATTGTTTCCATTATCTCATTATCAATGGCGAAGTCAAAGCTCAAAGAGCATCTATTAGTTGTCAGTATTTGTCATCTCTTAAAGAACCCAGTGTTAGCCAATAATTGCTGATCAGTAAACAAGCTAAATGTTTACTAAGTGACCAGAGCTGAAGCTGGCCTGGAGAACACACACACACACACACACACACACACACACACACACACACACACACACACAAAGTAATCAGTTTAAAGGAGAACAATTTGATCAAGAAGGACTAGGACATTGGTACCTATTCCCAGTAGAGGAAGTCCAGGAATGGACATAGCTAGTACTTACACTATAAATGGATGAAGTAGTAAGCCAAGCATTAGAGTCTAGAAAATGCCACTGTCCTTGGGAGAGGAAATTCCAGGTGCAAATTCAGGGGTGGGAGAGAGTATAGTCTCCCTACCGACTGTAGGAAAGGGCTGGAGGTAATGATTCAGGGAAGGTGAGTTCAGGTTAGGTCAGTGGTTCTCAACCTTCATAATGTTTTAACACCATCCTTGTTTTGTGTGACCTCCAAACCATAAAATTATTTTGTTGCTGCTTCATAACTGTAATTTTGCTATTGTTACAAAGCATAATATAAATATCTTTGTTTTCCAATGATCTTAGATGACCCCTGTGAAAGGGTTGTTTGACCCCCAAAAGGGTCATCAAGCCCCACAGGTTGAGAACCACTGTGTTAGATGGGAGGAATTTTAGCCAGGATCAGGATGTGTTTTATCCAAAGCTGCTGGAACATTTCAAGCAGAGAAAAGTGTATGCAGATAATTTTAGGATGATTCCCCATAGGTTGAAATATGGAGTTTGGAGTTAGAAGAGCAAGAGCAGTAGGGAGGTTGACCAGAAAGCAGGTGTTAGGCAAGCAAGAGAGGGTATGGTTGGAACTAGGTGCCACTCACTATACAAGGGGAACGCAGGGTTGGGATCAAATTAAACTGCTAGCAATTGGAAACTGATCAGATGGGATTGTCCATGAGGGTTGGGTACTTTGAGACTTTCTGGTGAGACCACTGGATTTTGTCATTCATAGGAAGGAGTTGCATACTCTGTGGGGCTTGTTGGGGCTTCAGTGTGTGTGGTTCAAGTCTCCTGTAGGCAGTCAGAAATCTGAGCTGAGTGTTATAGAATGCTGTGAAATATTTGTTTAATGATGCAAAGATGTGTTGCCTTCCTTTATGTTGCATTTGTTTAACTCTGTGAAGCTCTGTTGCTGTGCCTGTCTAAAATACCTGATTGGTCTAATGGAGATCTGAACAGCCAATAACAAGGCAGGAGAAAGGACAGGTGGAGCTGGTGAATAGAGCGAATGAATAGGAGAAAAGGGGTGAAGGAGGAGCAAGAAGAACAAGGAAAGGAGGACTCAAGGGGCCAGCCACAGAGTTAAAAGTGAGAGTAAGAGTACAGAAGAAAAAAAGGAAAATCCCAGAGGCAAAAGGTAGGCAGAACAATTAGTTAAGGAAAGCTGTCTAGAAGTAAGCCAAGCTAAGTCTGGGCATTTATAAGACAGAATAAGTCTCCATGCATTTATTTGGGAGCTGGGTGGTGGGCCCCCAAAAGAGCAAAGAGTAAAGAGCAAAACAACCAACTACAGTTGAGTGCTCAGAAGTCTGGCTTGAGGGTGGAGACTAGGAAGCCATTGCTAAGCAAATGGTGACTACCCAAGGAGGCAGCTGGAATGCCTTGCTTGCAAACATGTGCAGGGGCCAGCTTCACCTTCATGAACAGTCTAGTGGTTTGTGCTATTTCTCTAAGTATGGGGTTGCAGCAAGCTCCCCTTTGCTCTGAGATTATACTGAATCCTCAAAGCCTTCCTCCATGTCCCATGACACCTTTTCCAAAATGCTGATAGTAATCTCGGAGCAAATCGGGACCAAGAAACCAACCAAGTCAGACACAAGTAAAACAGCATTAGCTAGGCACAGATTAGGCATTCTAGTGTGAAAAGCAAGAATTCTCATTTAATATTTGGCTTGAATGGTATTGAAATTATGATTATAGATGAGTATATTCAAGCTAGCTAAATTCTATCATCTACTATGTGGTAGATACAACAGTTTCCTCAAAAGCAGACCCTGGACAAGAAAAGTTTGCTTTCTGTGATAAAAACACTCTGATCAAAAGCAACTTAGAGGATGATGGGTTTGTTTGGTTTACACTTCCAGGTCATAGTTCATCACTGAAGGAAGTCATGGCAGGCACTGAAGCAAGAACCATGAAGGAACACTGCTTACTGGTTCAGTCACTGACTTATGCTCAGATCGCGTTCTTAGACAGCCCAAGCCACCTGCCTAGGGAATGATGATGCCGCCAGTGGACTGGGTCCTTCCACGTCAATCATAAATCAAGATAACCTCTCACGGAGCTGGCCTAATCCAGTTAAGGCAACTCTTCACTGGGATCATTCTGGATTGTGTTCACATTAACAATAAAAATGAACCTGGATACTGGGTTATTTGGGAAGCAACTCTTAGCAGCATGAAGGTAGGGACAGGAGACAGAGGAAGGAAGGAAACCAATGTTACTCTACC
This sequence comes from Cricetulus griseus, assembly GCF_003668045.3. Taxonomy (NCBI): domain Eukaryota; kingdom Metazoa; phylum Chordata; class Mammalia; order Rodentia; family Cricetidae; genus Cricetulus; species Cricetulus griseus. The sequence continues at coordinate 214,017,959 of NC_048597.1, forward strand.
ACCATGTGCACCTGGAACTGTTCCCTTAGACACCTGAGAAAAATGGATAGAACAGACCTCAGGAACTGTTAACAAAGACGGAGAATTTTTCACCAACTTGAACCTGGTGGGAGGCACTGCATTACTCCCAGGGTTCTTAACGCCCCCGCCATGCCTCACATGAGGAAGATAGCCACCCAAGGCTGAGAAAACTCCCAGGCAGAACCACAGTGCTGAAGACAAGAAGCATGCAGAATGCAGTCAACATGGGCAGAGAGAGACATCGCTGGGGCTCTAACATCATCTGCCAGCCAGCAGAGCAAGGCTCCATGGACCCTGGGGTCTGGGCTTGGCTTGAAACCATGCCATCTTAGCATTCTAAATCTTAACTGCCCCTAGAGAGAATGCAGAAGTAAATGGATTGCACACTCACCTGTATGTGTTAGCTTGGGATGAGGCAGAAGTACCAAATGATATCCGTGGACCATTTGATGCTCTGTGTAATTTTTTTTTCCTCACTAAGCAATGATAGCCCAATATGATGGCTTGCCATGAGCTTCAAAGTTCTGTTGTATTTGGACCCACACAATGGAGACTTTAGGTCAGAATTTCTTGCCAAACATTAATCAAGCTGTGATTAGCTTATGATTTCTCAGGCCAACATAAATGCCTTTGTTAACTAATGCTGGCAAAACTGTTCCCCCTCCAAAGTTAGAGCTCATGTAGTACTAACTAACAGGCCATCTACACATGTTAGAGCCTTAACTGTACATAGTTAAATAGCTGAGCATATATGCAACACCTTGTAAGCTAAGGAGAATTTTGAGGTTCACATTCATTAAACTAAATTCATTTCTATGCTCTATTTTTCTTTTCTTTCCTCTACCATTTGACATTTAGAGAAAAACCTTTCTCTTGGTGCCAAAAGTAAGCAGAAAATTTCCATAGACTTGTTATTTGAAACCAAAAACAAACAAACAAAAAACCTTAACTCTTAGCATTATCTCAGCCAATCCAGATAACATGAAACCATGAGGTTTAGAGTCCTAACGATAGACCAGTTGCTTCTTGCCTTGGCAGACCAACCTTCAGTGGCAGGGCCGTGTTGCTATGGCCTCCTTTATCCCACATTAGATTCCGAATGCTAATAGCTTTTCCCCAATATTGTCCAGTTTAAGGATTTTCCAAGCCTCCGGAAGTTTTGCACATGACTAAATTTTCTAAGAGCATCTGCCCCAGCCAGAGCTTTGAAATCCTAACAGTCATTTATTCACTAAATATTTATTGACTACCTACTAAGTGACAGGTCCCGTGGGAAACATTGGGGATAAGGAAAGCACAGGACATATTTTCTTTGGCATATAATTTGTGTTGGCTAAACAGTATCCATTTCTGCCCTGCGGTATCTCTTCCAAATTCCCATGCCAGGGCTGCGAGCTCACTTCTAAGACCAGATCTAGAAGGGGGAAGAGATAAGAAATCAGGAGAGGGACAGAGTCAAAGACTATTATTTCGTCATTAAGTGTTCCTGTTAACTAGCCACTATGTGGCAAAGGATCTCTGCATCTTTGCTCTCTTTCTCTTGAAAAGCTTGGGTTCCTATGGAAGATTGCTTTAAAATCTTGGAAATGTAGGCATGAATTATGGATGTTTTTAAGGTACCCTCACACTTTGCACCTCGATAGATATTCTGAATGCTGCTGCTATATTTCATGCTTAGAGGAGATTTATTTATTTATTTATTTATTTATTTATTTATTTATTTATTTATTTATTTTAGCCAGTGTCCCATGTAGACCTAGCTGGCCTCAATCTCAGTACAAGTTGAGGTTAGCCTTGAACTCCCAATCCTCTTGCTGCTGCCTTCCAAGGGAAGGGATTTTGGGTGTTTATTACCACATCAAGGTAGAGGTTTATATTTTAACAGTTATTCCCTCATTCCCTTCTTCTGACAGTCCGAGGAGGCACTGGGGAAAGGGCTTAGAGGCTAACATGACTGCAGGGCTAGCATGAGCACCCAAGCTTGGATGCTTGGCATAAAGTCGGGTGCTGGGACACATGACTACAGTCTCAGTGCTGGGGAGGCAGAGATGGGTTCCCTGAGTCGCCATGGTCAGTCAGAGCTCCAGGTTCAGCAAGAGACTTGTCTCAGAACTAAGTAGGGGTTGAAGGAGATACCTGACATCAACCTACACAGGAGGGGGGTGAGAGGGGGGACTAGATATTTCCAGCATCACAGAACCATGATCCATAGAGTTATGAATAGCAAAAACATGTCTTTTTGCTTGGCTTTTTTTGCATGTGGGTGTTTCCCCTGCATGTAAGTCTGTGCAACACGTTTGCCTAGTGCCAGCAGAGACCACAGGAGGAGTCAGATCCCCTGAAACTGGAGTTACAGACACTTGTGAGCTACAATGTGGGTGCTGAGAATTGAACCCAGGTCCTTTGCTAAAGCAGCCAGCTGTCTTAACCACTGAGCCATCTCTCCTGGCCCTCAAGTGTGCTTTTTATAGTCACCTACCTACAGGAATAATTTGATTTCTCTGGGGAAAGTTTCCTCAAACCATAAAGCTTAAGATATGTGGACGTATATGGTGAGTTCAGTACAGACACCCATCCCCCCCACCTTCCCACCTCCCTATGGGCAAGCATCTCTCCCAGGATAGCTGCATGCCTTAGAGACAGGCCTTTTCTTAAGTAATCTTTATGAACACATCCAGGAAAAAAAAGAGACTGCACTTGGCAGGTTCCTGCTCATCATGTGCTATACTCCGACATTCTCTGGTGTGGTGACACAGAATAGCATTGGGTTTATCACTGATGGAGAGGTCTCAAACAGTTGTGTCTGCCTGACCCGAGGGACGCTTATGCTCCTGTAATTGGCATTTTCTCATGCTTTCTCACTCCCCCTCTAAGGCCTCGCTTGCTCACTTGTGGTCCCGTGGGACAGGTGAGCAAAGCATGGCTCCAAGTGGTCAAATGGATTCATCAGGCTCATCTGTCATTCAAAAGCAGGCCTGTTGGAGGCCAGACTTAAGGAACTCCCTAACAGTCATGATAGGCGCAAAAGTCAGAGAAAGAGAGAAAAATTCGCTTCAGGGGCTGGGGATATGGTTTAATAGTCACCAGGCAAGCCTAGCAACCTGAATTCCATCCCTAGAAAGACACTGTGGAATGAGAGGACTGACTTCAGTAAGTTGTCTTTTTGACCTCCTACATGCCATGGCTTGTGTGTACCCAACCCCCCACCACGAACACATAGAATAAATAAATGTAATTAGAAACTTAAAAGTACTTTATCCAACATTTAATCACCAAGGAAAATTCATTTTTGTGTCACATATAAAGAAGAAATAATTTGGGAGTGGTGATGCACACCTTTCATCCCAGTATCGAGGAGGCAGGAAGATTTCTATGAGTTTGAGGCCAGCCCAGTCTATATATAGTAAGTTTCTGGTTGGCTAGGGCTACATGGTTTTTGTTTTGTTTTGGTGTTTTGAGACAAGGTTTCTCTGTGTAACAAACAGCTCTGGCTGTCCTGGAACTAGCTTTGTAGACTAGGCTGCCTCCCTAGTGCTGGAATTAAAGGTGTGCCCCCCCCCCACCAGGCAACCAGGCCATGGTAAGACTTACATGGTAAGACTGTCTCCAAACAAACAAACAAAAAAAGAGTGAGTAAATGCATGGAAATGTAATATTTGTCATACTTGTTTCTTGGGGCTGCCAGATAGAGCACTCATTGCTTTCAAATGCATAACCATTAGCTTGGATCCTATTTATTTACCCTGGAATATTGCTAACAACATCATTTTTAGTTTTTGAGAAATTCTGAGCCAGGGCATATTTACTGAGGGTTCTACTGTCGTTTTTAAGAGCCCTATATTAGCAGGACTATGTAGCACACTGTGTATACAGATGAATAGATAATGCACCCATTTCTAGTCACAGCTCTTGTAGCCTGGTCTCTATTTGGTGACTTAATTCACTCATGTCAGTACTGAGTACATACATAAACATTATCTGCGTTAATATTGCAAATACTGAAACGTATAACAATTTAGACTCTCTGAAGGGATGGAAACAAGTAAGTGGTATTTTACATTTAACAACAATGTTCTTGTAGAATTATGTCACTAGAAGACTTAGCAAAACCAAAGGATTTTCTTCCTGAAGTAAAAGTTCATTCCCTAATGAACGCTTAACAAAAACGATGTGAATGTAATAAAATTTGATTTCTTACCATAGAGCATTTATGTACACAAAACTTAAGAGTGAGAGGAACCTTAATCCACTTCCTCCCTTCCTTCCATCTACACTCCAGTAGTGTGTGTGTGTGTGTGTGTGTGTGTGTGTGTGTGTGTGTGTGATCTGTGTGCTGTGTGAACATGGCATGGTATATCCACATATGCAGAGGTCAGAGGACAACTTGGGGGCATAGGTTTTCTCCTTCTATCTTGTGGGTCTCAGGGATGGAACTCAGGTCTCCAAGCTTGGGGCCAGCGTCTTTACCCACTGAGTCATCTCACTGGTCCCCCCCCCCTCCTCATTTCTAATGCTATGAAAGGGTGGAAGGCAGTGACAGTTTTTCTTAGGATAACAACATTTAAGGCTTTCTATTTCAAGCCATTATTTAAGTTTCTGGCCTTTTGTGGACACGACCCTAACTGTGAAGATACTGAACATGCATGGCAGTGTACTACACACTGGTGTGCTTGGGATTTAATGTCAAAAACAATGCCTAGAGCTGGAGAGGTGACTCAGTGAGTACCGTCTTCACAGCGCAGGCATGAGGACCTGCAAGCACATCCTCTGCACCCAAAGACACACAGGTCTACACATAATTAATAACAAAATACAATAAGAGCATGTGCTCCATCCTAGCAGGACAAACATATGAAGAGGCTCATGGCAGCAGCGCAGCAAGATCCAAGGTGTCCCAACCCGCGGGTGAACTTGCTTAAACTGGAGGAGAGCCATCTGAGAAGCTAAGGAGCTGGATGTGGGCTCCTGAGTCACGCAGCATCCCCGAGATGCCATGTTATTCCTACAGAGTTCATTGAAGGACTATCCGACATCTCAGGGCCCCTGCTGTGGGGAGGTGAGACTCACTCATAACAAACAAACTGTGCCTACACCAGAAGAGGAGCCTGCACAGAAGGGGAAGATGTTCCAGAAGAAACCGTCGAAGCAAACCTTATGTGTGGGAATAAATGCAAAAAAAAAAAAAAAAAAAAAAAGGATAAAACGAAAAAGGGACGCCCATCAAATAGATCATTTAATGGGGGCAATGCAGCCAGAGAGGTGGCTCAGCCATTGAAAGAGTGTGCTACTCTTACACAGGGCGGAGTTGGCTCCCCGCCTCTGCCTTGAGCAGCTACAACCACTTGTCCCCTCCAGGACCCTCTTCTGGAGTTCCCAGTCACCAGAGCTCTTAGGTGCAGCAGATTCCCCTGTACACACACACACATAATTAAAAATAAATAAATCTTTAAAAATTAAATGGGCAGTGTGGCTTCTTACTCTGTAGCAATAAAAACCCTTATGAAAACCCTTCTGCTGATCCACCCTGAGTCTTAGGGATTCACATAGGTATTCAGCAACTCCACAACACTACCAGGTCTCCCTGGTGACTCCCGGCATTCACCGAAGTCCTCTTGAAGCATCTCCAGACTAGAGATGTCTAAAAAGGAGCCACAAGAAGCCCTATCACAAGAGGCCACAGAGCAAAGAGCATTACTTCCTAGTTCCAAGACTGTCCTTCCTCCCTGGCCTCCTTTGGTCAGAATGACTTGCCAGGTTGATTATGAGCCAGGCAGTCTGGGCTCCACTCATGGCAGTGTCACTGGGAATTGGTTTTAAAGAGACACATTTTTGCCTGCCTCTCTGTCATCGCCTGAACCAACAGTAAAACCCCCAATGTTGTCTTTAATAGATGTGTGTGACATGGAACGGCGACATTTAGAAGCTGGGTACCTGCAGGCTTGGCAGTGACTTTTCTTGGTTAAGTGGCCCTATGTGCCTGCCAAGCACCAGTCCTGTGCTGGCTGTGGGGACATAGATTTGGGCGAGGCCCTTCTCAGCACGTCCCCCCACCCCCCAGCCCCAGCCCCCGGGAGTGTGGTGGGGAACTCCCAACCTAAAGTAGAGAACTTACTAGTGAATGTTGCTTTGTCTCCAACAGCCCGAGGCACTAAGGAGCCCAGTGAGTGCGGCTGCTTTCTCTGTCAGAAGGTGATGAAAACCCCAATGAGGTGCTTTTAAGTCCTTTAAACGCAATGTTTCCTTGGCCACCACCCTCCCTAACTTCTCTCATCTGGCTGATCCCTTGCCTCCCACCACTGATTATTTGTTAACTTTGTTCTGCCTCTTGCTTTTTCCCAAAGGATCTTGGCTCCTGGACTTACCTGGGGAAATGTCTACCCAGCCTGAGGTGGATTTGCAGAGCACACAACCAGAGCGCACAGTCCCAGCAGGATAGCCTCTGGCTGGCAGGCAGGCGATCCTGGAAGTGGCTATCAGCGCGGCAGGGAAGCCTTTGGCCTCAGGGTCCCGTGCAGGCTGTAGCTCCCACGCCCCTGGCTCTGCTTATGAATGTTGCTTTCCCCACCCTGGTTGCCCCCAAGGCCCAGCACGTGTCTCCAGTCTTGGGGAGGTGACAGAAGTGCAAGGGGGTGGGGGAATCTTGGAGGCTAGCACTATCCCTCCCTCTGCTCTGCGATGAGGACCGCCCCCCTCAGCTGCAGACCCTGGAGGAAAGGGGAGGGCGGGGAAGTTGGGGCGTGCTTGCTTGGTGTTTGCCTTTACTCTCTGCGCCTGGGCGCACCAGAACTCTTTCTGCTCCTTGCTAACCGCTGCCCCTGGAGGCTTCACCTACCTCTGGAGACCTCTTGGAAAAGGCTGGGGTCTAGCTAGGTAGCCCAAGAGGCTTTGAGTGGCAGGGACTTCTCCCTTCTCCATGCTGGACAAGCAAGCGTTAGCTTATTGAGTCCTGAAAACAGCCACTCTACTTGTGCGCTCGCTCTCTCTCTCTCTCTCTGTCTCTCTCTCTGTCTCTCTCTCTCTCTGTCTCTCTCTCTGTCTCTCTCTCTCTCTCTCACTCACTCTCACTCTCTCTCTCTCTCTCTCCCTCTCCCTCCCTTTCTCTCTTTTCACAGACACTTGAGCACCTGCTGTGCACCTTGACTAGGTGCTGGGGCCACAAACCATTGGAGTTGAGACATCTGCTCACTGTCTTGGTGCAGAGACAAACTTGGAAACAGAACGTGAGAGGCGGTTGGTGGATGGGAAACTTAGAAAAGGTAATTCTAGCTCATGTTCGGAGATCAGGAGAGCCGCCCAATTCCCAAATGAATTCTAAAGATGAAGCTCGGCCGCGGGAAAGCTAGGAAAAGGGGGTCCCAAACACGTGAACAGCAGCTGGAAGGACAGAAGGGGCCAGGAGCCTGCTTCGGGGAAATTTGCCTCTCAGAACGCGCTGTGTGGTCATCTTACGTGAAAAAAGCATGAAGAGATGGTTGGCTTGTGTGAGGGAAAACTGGGACAGAATACATGCAGCCTAATTCTGCCATGCCTTCCACCTGTTAGTCTTTGTGGCACACAGTGTCAGCTTCGCAGAGGGCAAGTTCAAGAGGGAAGTGGTTTGCCACAGAGAATTAACTCTCTGCCAGACCAATCACCATTTGTCAGCAGCTGCAACTCTGGCCACACCCTCAACCTAACTTTTTTTCATTTCATTTCTTTTCTTTTCCTTCTTCTTCCTCCTCCTCCTCCTCCTCTTCTTTCTACTTGTTGAAGTTATACTTATGCTTTGCGTGTGGTGGTGGGGGGGGGGGGCATGGCTTCCAGGAGTTGATTCTCTCCTTGTACCATATGGGTTCTAGAAAATTGAACTCAGTTCGCCAAGTTTGGCAGCACATGACTTAATCCACTGTGCCCTTTGGCCAGGCCCTTAGGCTCTTTCTTAATGGAGCATAAAGGTATGTACTAATGTCCCTCGCTGCGTGTCCTGTATCATAGGCTTTGTGTTCTGTTTGAGATTCTACATCAGGACAGGTGGCTTCAAAATGATCAATCTCTGCCTCCTGAGGTTTGGAGAGAGGGTGGCTGATAGGACATTGGAATCACAGCACGAGTCAACATTAGCAAGTCTCAAATGACTGCTTGAACCTTAAGTGATTAAAATCAAGCAGTCCATGTCTTTATATTATTCTATGGTTATTACTTCTAACAGTGCACTTTAAAACCTGAATATGGTCCCCTGACTCCAAGGTCAGTATTGGAAGAGGAAGATTTGAGATTTCTGAATGGCAGCGTTTCTCACCAATTGCCAGCTCACCCAAGGTCACTTGCGAAAGTGTCTTACACACTCGATCACTGCCCATTCTGTGGTTTCCTCATAAAAAGTCCAGAGTGACAAGAGGGCTCACGGAAGTCAGGAACCCATAACTCACTACTCTACAGGAAGGCTGTGGATCAATTTGACATCTTGTTTTGAAGTATCTTGATGTCCGATCTCACACTTTGGATCTTAGACTGTCCAAAATGATTTCACACCTGGATCAAACTAAGACCAGCATCCAAAGAACTGAGCTTCCTCTCGCCCATTTCAGATCAAAATGATGGAAAATAAAAAAAAAAGAGGTTCTTGAGTTTTGTAAAGGAAAGCAGTTACCTAAACCATTGTTCAACTTGTGATTTCTGGACACAACAGGACAACAGCCAGTGGTCCTCTGCTGTGCATCTGAGCCTTCACAGGAACATCTGTGACTTAAGGAAAAGGGTGAGTGCCGTGTGTGTTCAGGTGCACTTTTGAAGTCTGTGACAACCTCATCCAACTAGAGACAGATTGTATCAGAGGACAAGCTGATCTACCATTGACAGTGTGGGACTCCAGAACCACCCAGTCAATTCATAAATCAAGGCTGTGGGAAGGCCAGCTACCATTAGCCTGGGAAGAGGCATACTGACTTTCAAACTGCCTTCGGACCTCAACCCAGCTGGATTCCCCCCCTCACTTAAACCCACAAGCTCCCCAGCTCACCTTCCCTTGCATCTTCCTGGGTCCAGTCTTCTCCCCTATCGTCCCATGCAAGCCCTGCCAATTCATCCTTCATTCTGGCAAACATCTTTGTGAGCCATCTCCCTGATTAATCACTCTGCTGGCTTTCATGATCTAAGCTGTGAGCTGTGGCTCACTGCCACTACCTAGCATGGCAAGACAGGACTGATAGCCCAGAAAAACCCTAAATCTAAATTTCAAAATAAAGTATCCATTAAACATACATAGTTTTGTGTATCAAAGTCCAAAGTCCAAAGAAAATGCCAGGTTGACCATCATAAGCCAGTAACTCTCTGTATATTAAATATTGTATATTAGATTAAGTATAAAATTACTTAATAACTATAGGCCAAGTATTGTGAAGAGTAGAATCATTTTATAGTAATAATCTATCATATATATATAGCTATAATTCATATTCAGTCCACCAATTTCAATGATTTTAGTATGTTCTCAGATATATATGACTATTAGAAATGTTGCAACACCTCCTCTCAAAGGGAAACCCCCTCACCTGCCCTCTCGTTCTCAGTCCTCAGTCCTTCATCACCCCAGGCCCTTGACTACCAGTCACCTGCTTGCTGCCTCCCAAGATTTGCCTGTTCCAGGTATTTCAGGGAAAAATGGGGGGGGGGGATTCATATGTGACTCTATAGCTGGCATTTTGCCCTCAGTGTGAGCTTAAGATTTATCCATGTTGTAGTGTGTGTTGGTACTTGATTCCTTTTATGGTCAAGTAATATCTTCTGTGTGACTGTTATACAGCTTCAACTGATAGACATTTGAGACATCCCCCACTCTTTGCTGTAAATATGCTATATTTTTGTGCATGGTTTTGTGTGGGCTTATGTTTTCTTTACTCTTGTGAACTTGCTTTGCAGGGAATCGCTGGGCTGTTTGAGACGTAATGTAGGGGAAGCTGTAGCCACGCCTTCTTAGGGGCTGGCTACAAGAGTACCTGAGGGCTTGTGAGGGCATGGTCAGAGTGAGTAGGGGGACTGCGTTTTCGGTTTCGGTTTCTCTTTGCTTCTTGCTGTACAGACTACCACCGGCTGGCTGGTTCGCTCTGTAAGTAAGGCTTTTCCCTATTAAATACCCTTATATTTCTACCTGACTCCGTATTGGTAATTACCTACTATAACGTAAAGTTTGTGGTTTTACTTTTCAGGGACAGTAGGGCTTTGCCCAGGGGGCCACTTCATTTACCATCCCCACAACCAGCGTACATCGTTTTGATTTTGTCACCTCCTTGCCCATAGTTGCTAGCTAACATTTTAATGACAGCCATCATGGTGTGGTTTAGATTTGACTGTCTCCGGTGGTGCTGAGAAACTTTTCACACTTTTCACGCACTGTTTGGAGACTTGGTCCATTTCGGTTTCTTTTTAGATTTATTTTCTCTGTGTATTTTTCTTCAGATATAGATACATGCCATGTTTGGGAATGGTGCCTATGAAGGACAGAAGAGGGTGTCAGGTTCCCTGGAACAAGACTGACAGATAGTTGTGAATGACCATGTGTGTGCTGGGAACCAATGCCTGGTCCTCTGCAAGAGCAACAAAGTCCTCTTAACCACTGAGCCATCTATCTCTTCAGCCCAAACTTGATCCTTTTAAATTAGGCTGTTTTTGTATTATCATGGTGTAAGTGCTTCCCACAGTCTCCACTCCTTTACATTAATGATACATCAGGGTTTATCCCATTATGTGCTCTTTTTACTTTCCTGGTCATGTCCTTTGAAGCATGTTTTCAATTTGATGAGGGACAATTATCTCTTTTTGTTGCTTATAATTTTCATATTATGAGTAATAATCTGTTGTCAGATCTGAGGTAATGAACCCTTTACACACACATACACACACACATAGGCACACAATAAATATACAATAAATTTAATGACATACTAAAGGTGACACTTGACTTCGCCTGCCTGTAATCTCAGCATTTAGGTAGTGGAAGCAGGAAGAGCAGAAGGTCAAGGTGATCCTTAGCTACATAGTGAGCTTAAAGCTCAAAAAAAAAAAAAAGAATAGTCTTAAGTCAGATATCTTATTGGGTTGTTAGAATCTATTCGTTTGTTAAACACCTACTATGCAGTGAATACTAGATACCTAGGCTCCCATGTGGAAGATTAAAAGAACACAATCCACCATGGATTCTGTCTTTGGGACCCAAGAACCAGTGCTGGAGATGGATAAATCAGCGAATCCTCAGTTTAATAAAGGGCTATGTGCACTGCAAATACAGCAGAGACTCTAAGAACACAGTGCTTGGAACAAACATTTGACCTGGAGCTGAATGAGAAAGGTAGAGAGGGGAGGGACAGCAAGGCAGAACGAGACACAATTGCAGAAGCCAATGGTGACAGAGGAGTATGCTATACAATGAGGTTAGAAGGGGTAGGGGTAGGGGACAAATTGAATGTGACAGGCCAGCTGACAGAGTCTGGATACTCCAAAGGTTTGTGGTTATTACTGTGCATGGGCAACTCCGTCAACTGAGACAATGAACACAGGAGGAGGTAGAGGTTTGGGGAAGAAGGTGGGAGACAGGAATTTTATCTTGGATGTTGTTAGATTCTGACATCTGGGCGCTGCTTGAGACATGGTGCTAAGTAGCCAGATGGACAGGGATAGGTTCAGGCTTGGTTAAGCCCTGAACTAGAAACATGGGTTTGGGTTCGTGATGACATGGGTAACCAAAGCCCATGTGCGTGCAGTGGTGCAGGAGGCATTCATCTTTCAGCATTCAGCCATTCCCTGAAGAAATACACTGAGATCCAGTCTGTGGGAGACACTCTTCCAAACCCTGATGATACACGCCTGATGAACGAAGTAAAGAAAATCACTCTCTTGGGGGTTCTTGGGGCAGGGACAAGTAGTACCTTATCAGAAGGCAGGGGACATAACTGGTTTTGTTCTTTTGTAGAGCTAGGGATTGAGCCCCATGGCTCTGGAGAGCCTTAAATAGGCATCGGAAGAAAGCTTCGGAGACAACTGGAGTGGAAGAGGTGCAGGCAACGAGAACAGTCCGTGCAAAGACCCTGTGAGTGGCAGGAGGATCTCTGTGTGGGGCAAAAAGAAAGGGCTAATGTGGCTAAAGAAGGACAGTGATGAAGCAGACAGGAGGACAAGATGTCAGCTAGGTGGTGGATGAGAGGAGGTGGATTGTGGCAAGAAATGGAGGTTTGAAACCGAGTGACATGGTGTGACCTCTGTTGATGACGATGTTTATAAGACACAGGAAACAGAGTCCTGGGAATAGCTGACATTTAAGAAATGAAGAGAAGAGTGCAGAAGGGAAGTTGGTGGAGGTCAGATACAGGTTGTCTTGGTTGTAACCTTAGAACTTAAGGCCCCAGCACATGACTACTAGTGGTGAAGGAATGGCCAGTGAGGAAGAAACCAGGAAATGGCCTAGCCCAGAGACCACCATTGGACAGTTTGTAGGAAGTCTTACAGGAGGCAATTGGGAAACAGGGAGAGTTCCAGGGCTGATTCATGCTGACTATACATGGGACTCTCAGGTGGTGCAGGAAAGCCCAAGGTTAGGTGGATTTGATCACTCACCAAAGGAGATCGACCCCCCACCTGCCACTCACTAACCCTCATTTAAGATAGAGGCAACTTGATAATTAAATCACTGTCACTGATTTAATGTCACTCTGGAGACATCTGTGGATATGTCCAGTGAGTTCCCAGAAAAGTTTAACCAAACAGAAAGACCCTCCCTGAATAGACTGGAGTCCCAGAGTGAATTAAAAGGAAAATTCAAGCTGAACTAGCCTTCGTCCCTCTCAGGCAATGTGACCAGCCACCTCATCCTCCTGCCACCATGTCTTCTCTATCAGCCACAATAAACCCCTCCTTCCTTAGGTTGCTTTTGGCAGATATGTTGTCACAGCAGCAAGAAGAGTAACTAACACACTCAGGCTGGAGTTCTTATTGTGGGTAGGAAGGCTGAGGGGTCAGCTGGGAAAAAAGCAGAGGCCTAGGGTTGCTTCCCTATTAACTCACGAAAATGGCAAAAGCTAGAGTTGCTGAGCCAAATTCCCCCACTGTGTGATCTATTCCACTTGTATAATTTATGAGTGGTCAATTCGCCTTCATAGGCCATTAGGGAGTAATCAGGTTCAATAGGAAATTTCTAAATTCCCTTCTTAAGGCTGAATGGCAAGTGCTCCATACTTAAAGGAACAGGAAACAAACACCACCCGGGAGAGGGTAGGATTTCTCAGATCTTCCATCACAGAACCTAGCTGTGATCAGCCAAACTTTAACTCTCCACGATAGACAAGGCAGAGAACTGGACTTTGTGGATCTGACCACCGATCCCGGAATTTATTTTCTTGATTTCAACTTTCGCTTGTTGATGCTACTGTTGGTCTCAGATACATCACCTTAACTGCTTGGCCTCAAGAGGGACTCAAAAGCTTTTCCTTGATTTGATCTCTGAGTCATAACAAAGTGCTAGAAAGCCCTGTCGTGAGACTCAGAATGCTAACCATGAAGTAGCTATGTTTTACAGATAAAATAGGCAGGCGGATGTATGTTTACACAAGCACATGCTCGCACAAACACACACTGAGAAGGCCATCCAAGGGGTCACTCAGCTACTAACTTGAAGCTGAGACTGAAGCTCAGAAAATGAAGCAGGAAACAAACAAACTGGCCCTAAGAGACACCAAGCAGGTTAGCATGCAAGGGATCCGTGGCAGATTGTTACTTCCAAAGAGAGTTGCAATCTCTCCGTCTCTCATTTTGGTACAATCCAGCTAAACAGTTTTACTGTCTCTGGCGTGCTCGGTCCAGAGACTGTCTCATTTCCCCCTAAATCCCACCCAAAAGCAGAACCCAAGACAAGGATTTGTGTGCAGACATTCAGTATCTCTAGGGGAGAGGAGAAGTGAGCTAGTGAAAGCAAGGCAGCCAGCACAGGGTGTGTGATCAAGGGACCCCCAGTCAGTGGACAGCTGGAGCTCAGTCCCCTTGGGGAATGCTGGGAAACTGCAGATTATACTTCAGCTCTTCTTCTCTGCCAAATCCTGGTGTGCTATTGGTCAAGAGCTCAGAATGTTGAACTCTCTGGAACTGGGTGTGGCCAGCCCTGGGAGCAGGCAGCACAGTCCACAGATACAGAATCCAGTTTGGAGAGAAGAGACAGGAAAGGGCATGGTGACAACATCTGCTGGAGATAATGTTACAGTCTATGCCTGGGCAAGCCCCTGGGACTATGGAACAGCAAAACAGTAAGGGAAATAATGACACAATAGAGATTCGCGTTATCCAGACTTAGCAGAATGCAAATTCCTCTCGAGGTTGTATGCAGGGAAGCTCTGAGCTTAGCCCACTGTCACTCTCCTCACAGGGTCCTCACCTGTCCCAAACTGTACCTCACTCGGTATTGCTAAACCTGCCGGTCCCTTGGTAATCATGGTGGAGGTAGGCCAACATTTATCTACCCTCGTAAGGGATATACATCTATATTTGAGGGACATGGTGGGACAGAAGTATCCCTCTGCTGGTCAGAGTTGAGCCACGTGCACCTGGCTGGTTGGGAGTTAATTGTGTTAAAAACAAAAACCAAACATGAGCTGACAATAAGCTTAATTAAAAATTATTGAAAGAATACATCAAAAGCTGTTTTAATATGTGATTAACCTTAATCTGACAAGTGCTGTTTTTCTGGATAAATCTTCAATGCCTTGATATTTTGATTGAGTATCTAATTCACATTACAAGTCCCTCTGACTCAGAAATTACATAAAATCCATGAGAAAGTTTAAACTCTAATATCAGTGTTTTTCTTTTCACAAAGAGTAGGTTGATCTTGTCGCCTACATTTGTCAAATTCCCCTAGTGCTTGCACAGACAACATTGACTTTCAAATGTTAACTCGTGTGATCATCTCTTTGAGGTCTTTGCTCCCTGGTTTCTGTGGTCCTTCCTCTTCCTCAGTGTTCACAAGGTCTTCCCTGTGCACCCGTGCCCCCACTTCCCAAGACTGCCAGATTAGAGCTCACCCTAATGACTCCATTTTGCTTTACCTCATTTTTAAAAACAAGCTTCCACTACGTAGCCCTGGCTGCCTATGTAGACCAGTGTGGAGCTCAAAATCACAGAGATCCTCCTGCTTCTGCCTTCCAAGTGCTGAAATTAAAGGCGTGTGCCATGGCAATTAGCTCATTTTTGTTCCCCTTAAATAGTTGTTTTTCTTTCAGCCGAATAGGAGAGTCATTGACGTATAAGGTTGTATACATTGTGCGTACAATGTGATTTGGTGTATGTATGTATTGTGAAATGATTGCCACAGTCAAGCTAACTAATGCATGAATCACTTCAAGCAGGTATCCTTTTCTGTATGAGAATGCTTAAGATCACTCTTCTGTGTATACAATTCCATGTATAAAATGCAGTACTGTTAGCCGTAGTTGCCACGCTATTTACGTGCTGGATCTCATTCATATTACAATGTTTTGTAATTCTACGTCTCACCACGCCCACCTCCCTCAGTCCCCAGGGATCACCGTTCCACCCCACTTCCAAGTTTGGCATTTACTCCATACTCCACCTATAAACGATACCATGTGCTCCACAATCTCCTTCCTCCAACTCACTTTTCTTAGTGTAGTGCAAAATGCCAAGAAGTTGTAGCTTATGATCCTGGGTTTCTCAGGGGTTTGTAAGGAAACCCCTTGGTAAAATGCATGGCACTCCTTGGAGGCAATTTTTTTCTTTTTTATGTGTGTGAGTGTTTTGCCTGCATGTGTGTTTGTGTGTCAAGCGCATGCCTGGCACCTGCAGAAGCCAGATGAGGGCACCAGATATCCTGGAACTGAAACTACGAATGGTTGTGAGCTGCCATGTGGTTCCAGAAATGGAGCCCAGATCCTCTGAAAGAGCAGCCAGTGCTCTTAACCATGGACTCTGCTCTCCAGATCCACTTGGAGGCAAGATTTATTTGAGTTTCTTCCCTCACTTTCTAAATATTTATGATTTTAAACTGAGGCACTCTATGCCTCCACAGCAAGCACAGGTACCACATTTTTGAGGCTGCAGTGTCACAATGAAATGATGACGTTTCAGGAGATCAGTTTCGATAGGCAATGCCTGGGCAGTGTACCCTGCCCTGGAGGCATCAGGTGCTATGCTGGCATCCTTTAAAGCATTAGAGGACCCCCCCCCCCCCGACAGGACATGGGCTTTAGGAAGCACAATGGGCAGCACTGGAAAGCCACATCCCAACTTCCCGATGACACAACTTTGTAGCCATTCCCAAAACAGGAAAAAGAAAAATATTGGGTCTGGAGAGAAGGCTGTTGTGATGAGCACATGGTCAAAAGAGCTCAGATAAGGGTCATTAGGCTTGTGAGACTTTCCCATGGAGTCAGAGGTGGAGGCCCTGCCTTGAAGAAGCTCTTTTCTGATCATCTGCTCAGCAGAGATGCGTTATCTGAATGGCCTGAGCTAAATTCCAGGCTTCCATAGGAACAGCAAATCTCTACTGTCAAAAATAATCACAAGTCAGTCGGGATTTCTGAAGGATGTGATTCATCCACTCAGCAACAACTAACCAGAGTCTCTACTTGTGCCCAAACTCATAAAGGATACTTCTTATAAACTACAGATTTATCTAAGCTAACTCTTCTCTTTCACCTTAATACTGTCTGGCAGAGGCAAAAAGGCCACCACAGTTGGTGACAGAGCAAAGATCTGTGCTTTCTACACGAAACTCACCATCCTGGGAAGCGTCCCTGTAAATTATCTATAATGGATTTCCTGTTGGGAAATTATTTAATTTCCCATTATCAAATGCATGCCCTAGAAAGATACAGATTTAGCTATCGTCTTTTCTGATTTTGATCAAATATTTTATGTAAGTCAATATATCTAAAATACTATTTCTTTTCAAAAGCATACAAACAAAGATGTTTTTAGAATCTTATGTTTATACTAAGTCTGCAAAATCAGGCACATTCCATTGTGTTTCAAAATTTTTAACTAATTCATAAAAACATCAACTTGAATGTGAGAGGCTGTTACAGTATGGCATACGATGATGTGATAGCAAGCTTTGTTAGCTTGTCAAGTCCAGAGTCTCCTGGAAGACAACTCTTTGAACATGTCTGAGGGAGAGTCTAGGTCAGCTTAGTGTGAGAATCCTCACCTAAGACATGCATGGCATCATTCTTCAACTGGGGT
This sequence comes from Cricetulus griseus, assembly GCF_003668045.3. NCBI lineage: Eukaryota > Metazoa > Chordata > Mammalia > Rodentia > Cricetidae > Cricetulus > Cricetulus griseus. The sequence goes on from NC_048597.1 coordinate 214,035,197, forward strand.
CTTGCAGAGAACGGAAAGGAGAACATGAACTGAGCACGCACATTGGCCCTGCTCTGCCTTCTGACTTGGGATGCAGTGTGAGCGGCTGCCTCAAGCTCCCGATGCTATGCTTTCCCTACCATGTGACCAAAGCCTCTAACTGTGGGCCTCGATCAACCTTACACTACCTAATCTAACTGTACTCTTTTCCTTCCTGGAGCTGCTTTCATTGAGTGTTTTGTTGCAGCAATGAGAAAAGTAACCCAAGTGACCATGGATAATTGTTGCCCCCCCCCCCGGGGTCTGAGTTGCTTGTGAGCCAATAACCACAGGTGCATCCTGTTTTCTAGTCCTGGTTTACAGCTCTGGCCTTGCCCACTGGCATCAACCACACCTGGGAAAACACGAACACCTGGGGTTTGTCCATGGGGTCTTCCACAAGCTCTTATACCTGGGGCTTTTCCACTGTGCTGTAAGTGTATATAAAGCTGCTCTACCCCTGGAATAAAGTTGGACAGACGCACATAGCACAAGCAGCCGGACATCTCTGCTTTTAACTAAATCTCCAAGCTTCTACCCGATACTCGGACTTAGTCATCGCAGGGATGCCAAGATGAGGTTCCATTAGACTTAGTCATGGCGTGGATGCCACAGATCATTTTATATTGTAGACCCCAAAGAGCTAAACGAAAGGATGCTGTGTGTTTTCACAGAGAAGGAATGGCATCTGAGCGATGGACATGTTTCAATATAAACATCATGCAATATATACATACATCTAAACATGACATCAACCATTTTCTAAAAACAACGGTTCACTGTTTCTTTGATGTGTGCCTTTAAGCTAGCTGCTCCACCCATGACTGATGCTGCACCTTCCACAGAGTGAGGTCTTGCTGGGAAGCCAGGGAGCACAGAGCCCGGGCTCCTTCCCAAGACTTGAGTACATTAATGATGGTGAAAGCCAACAGAAATACATAGAGCATGAGTTCATCTCTACCCAGGAGCTCAAGAAGTTTGCACCTCACTCTGCCCCGTCCCTTACCCTTCTGCAGAGAGTAGCTGCATCTGTAAGAGACGTCAGAGAAAGGAGAAACATCCTCCTTATGCCTCTAATGGCCATTCAGAAGTGTGTTCCCTGACTGTTGCATCGGTACTGAACTATGAAAAAGAAACAAACTTTGCTTTTTAATTGGTGTTTTTTTAGATCAATATACAAAGCAATGGATTTCACTATGGCATTTTCAGCCACTGTTGCTTTTGTTGGTCATCTTCTCTCATTCCTCTCTGGTGTGTCTGCCCCCATCCCACTGGCCCCTCCCCTCAGTGAGGGCTGTGGGACCTGCCTTCACAACAATTACACATGTGGCTGACTGACAGCTGGGATCTCAGCCAGGGCTGGGGGCAGGAAGCCCTGTGCCTCTCCATTCTGGCCTCATCATGTGATTCTCAGCCTCTCCTTGGCATAGTGCTGAGTTCAAAGAAGAAATATCCTAAGAGACAAAGAAGCTGACAGCCTTTTGAGGTCTGGATCTAGAACCAAACACAATTTCACACCTGTATTTGCTGATCAAGATACCATGGAGCCCAGGTTCAAAGTGATGAGACCTTCATCTCATTTCCAATGAGTATGTTTAAAGATTTGGGGGCTGAGGTTTTGCTTTGAATTTTTGTTTTGGGGGAGTTTTTCGGGACAGGGCTTCTTTGTGTAGCCTTGACTGTTCTGGAACTCACTCTGTAAATCATGTTTGCATCAAACTCAGAAATCTGCCTGTTTCTGTCTCCAGATTTCTGGGACTAAAGGTGTGCACAACCACCACCTGGTGAGGGGGGATGGCTTTTAAAACTATCTCTTAACCCAGTGATTATGAGACTGATAAGTTATGGCAGCTCATACTGCTATTAAAACTATTCCAGTGAGAGACAAGCCATCTTAGCATACATGAGTTACAATCACCAAACAACTAATAAGCAACAATAAAACTTTCTACGGGGTAGGACCCACGTTGGGCACCAGGTGTATCCGATGGAGATGTCTTGTAGATCCAAAATACCTTTATTCAGATAATACCAGACAAGCTCAAGCCAGAGCGTGCCCAGAGGCATCAAGCTAGGGAGGCCAGAGTGAAGGGAGCTCCCACGTGTCTGCAGCCCCTTAAGAATCCCCCACGAGTCATCCTGAACACCCCTTGACCATGCCCTGACAGGCATGGTTAAACACACCTGTAGCCAGCCCTTAGGAGGTGTTGTTAGGGTGTCTCCCTACAGAGAAATCTATAAGGAAAATTCTGCTTAAGATTGGCTTCAAAATGTACTCACAGATCACTTACAAGTCAATAAAAGAAATATGAACACCATAGGAGAGACTGGACCCAGAGCATGGATGTAGGTGGCTTGCAGTAGTTTTTAAATTTCTTAATGCATTTGTTTATTTATTTATTTTGGCGGCGGCGGCGGCGGGGGGGGGGGTTGCCATGCTCATTTCACAGAACATCTAAGAAGGTCAGATGATTTTTCAACAGTCAGTTCTCTCTTTATACCAAATGGGTCCTGGTGTAACAGGTCCCAGACCTTAGCACAACATGTTAAAGGCACCATTTTGACCTTAAAATCCATCACATAGATCCCAACACCTGCCGAAACAGGAACAAAGACCTAGTCCATCAAAGACCTGATCCACAGACCCGGGATCCAGGAAAATCCCTCTAAGTACTAACCTAGCCTTTGACTCCTGCAGTTCTTTCTTGCTAGCCGTTCTTGCTAACTGAAGTGTCAACCGGGATGTGGGTTTTGTGCGTAAAAAGACCAACAGCTGTGAGGTTTTGCTGCTGCACAATTTGGGCATGTTCCCCAGGCTACAATAAAGACCTTCTATTGGGTTTTAAAAGTGTCCATGTGGCAGTCACTGATGGGCTTACCTGAAACACTGAGAATTGGATTCAGTTCACCAGGCTTGGTGGCAAGCACCCTTTACCCACCGAGTCATCTCACTGGTCCCAAATAGTAGTGTTTCCATCATTCCATGTGATATTTATAATAATGCTCTCAAGTTCTACTCCACTCTCTTCACCATGTTTGGTACTGCTGTCAGGAGAAAGGACTGTTCACACATTCTGTCTTCAAAAACATGAGCTTGGTCTCCTTTTGCATTATTCTGTGGGATTCTATGCTTCTCTACGTCTTATGCTTACGCCTACAAGTTTCACACTGTTGTGTGAATACGATTATTGCTACATCAAAGGTTGTAGTTTTTTCATACTTGTATAACCAGCTACAGTGTACAGTGCTGAACAGTTTTCCCGGTTACAGTCAGTATCCATTACACTGGCCTCCAGTGTGTGTCCTAGTTGGCCCTCTACCACTGTGATAAACATCAGTACCAAAAGCAACTGTTGTAAGGAAAGCATATATTTCAGCTTATATTTACATGGCAGAGCCCATCACGAGGGAAGTCAGGGCAGGAATCTGGAGGCAGGAACTCATGCAGAGACAATGGAGGAAAGCTGCTTACTGGTTTGCTCCTCGTGGTTTGCCCAGCTTGTTTTCTTACATGCAGCAGGACTAGCTGCCTGGGGATGGCACCTCCCCCCCCCCCCCCGAGCTGGGCCCTCCCACATCAAACATCAATCAAGAGAATGTCCCACAGGCTTGCAGGCAGGCTCATGTGGCGATAACATTTTCTCAATTATGGTCTGTCTGCCAACATAACCGTAGCTTGTGTCAAGCTGACAAAAATAAAAAAAAGTTAGCACAGTTTTCTGTGTAGATAATCATAAGATCTGAAAATAACAGGAAGTAAGTGTTGGCGAATGGGACAAAGTAAGAGTAGCTCCCTTTACGGGTAAGTATTGGGATACAACTATTTTAGGGCTCCTTGGGGAGAGCCCTTAACACTAACCACCCTGTGCTGGTTTGGCCATCCTCCCTGTTAGAAAGCTCACCAACCACCCTCCCTTGTTTCTATGAAGATATTTTCAGATGCAATTACCATTTAAATCAGTAGAGTCTGAGTAAAGCAGAGTTCTCCTGGTGACGTGATTCTAGAGGACCTCATCTAATGGAGCAAAGATCTAAATAAAATGACTGCAGGAGGTAGAGGAAATCCTCCTGACTGACCACCACTTGAAATGCTCTACCAGCTCTTGTCAAAATCTCCATGCTGCTGGCCTAACCTACAGATTATAGATTTGCCATCTCAGGTCCGTGGAGAGGGGAGTGGGATGGAAGGAAAGAGTAGAGATTGGGGGCAGGGGCAGGGGGCTGGGGAGGAGTCCTCTATAATAGATACCGTGTTTTTATAAAGGACAATTTTATTTCAAAAAGAATGTGTAAATTCATCTTTCCCAGAAAGCAACATTGAAAATGTTCCCAAATGTGCTTTTAAATGAATTTTCTGCTTTTCAGGAACAATTGTCCCTAGGTCACTGAGGAAGTAACATTTTATCAGGTGGTACCCACTGCAAGAGGACATCAGGCAGTGGGATCTACATGCGGGAATTCAAAAGCATCAGTTAGTATTTCAAATGCAATTATTCACACATTTTATAGAATTCTTTTCTTGAGCCATGAATAATTTGTCCCTATCTCTCTGAATTCTGGCTCTGAGTTCATGTTTTCTTTTTCCTTGGGGACTATTTAGTTAGATATCAAAAAGATAAACTGTCTTTGGAAACCATGGAAAAGACTCCTTTCCAGTTTGCCTAGAGAAGTTACTTTGCCTAGAGGAAGAGAGAGGTTGTGACTCCCATGGGCACCCGTTTTCCTTCCCTTTGTAGTGGAACAGTTATTAGTTGTCCAGGATTAGCCTCCAGGGAAGACTTCCCGAAACTAAACCCATCTGATGAACTAGCTCAACACTTGCCCTTAGCCATAGTCTGCCCTGCATGCTACACAGCAGGGAAACATGTGAGGAGGGTCTGTGGCATCTGAGCTAATTGTGACTTTCTTCTTATTTCACATCTAGTTCATGCTAGGTCATGACCACGGTGGAAAGCATAAGCCCCTATGCACCAGCAATAACACCATCCATTTCTGTGTCTGTTTAAAGAGAAAAAGACAGCCAGTTTGTTATCTGAAAGAAAAGAAAGATTTTGAGGGGTGCCTCAAAAATCTGGAGGAACAGACACTTTATGATTCAATAATCCCACCTTGGTCTGTAGCCAAATGATATGAAATCAGTATGTTGATGAGGTATCTGCATTCCTATGTTCAATGTAGCTCTACTCATAATAGTCAATATAGAGTCAACCCAAGCATCCATTAGTGGATGAATGGATTTAAAAATATGGCATATGCACATACACACACAGAAATACAACCCAGCCTTTAAAGGGGGCCTCCTACTGTTTACAACAACATGCTTAAGCCTGTAGGATATTACATGAAGCTAGATACACACAGAGAAATAATCTTTATCACATGTGAAATCTAAAATGTCAAACTCATGGGAAGAGAGAGGAAGTGGGACTAGAGAGATGGCTCAGAAGTTAAGAGCACAGCCTGCTGCTCTCTCAGGGGACAGGAATGACAGCCATGCAGGACAGCCATGCGGGATGGCTCACACATGCCTTTAACTCCAGCTCCAGGGGATCTGACACCCTCTTCTGGATTCTGAGGGCACTGTACACATATGCACATAAATACAGACACACACAAAAATAAAAATAAACCTTTTTTTAAAAAGCAGAAGGTGATGGTTAATGGGCAGGTACAGCCTGGGAGATGTCAGTGAAAAGATTTTCAGTCAGTTACAGGAATAAACTAAGAGATCTGTCGTGCATTGTTATTTTGATGACTGGTGTCAATTATTAATTTGTCAGGACCTAGGAACAAGCCTCTAGGCCCACCTGTAAGGGATTATTTAGGCTAGGTTAGCTTCTTGGGGGATTTTCTTGATTAAGTTTAATTGAGATAAGAAGACCTAACCATCATGGAATTAACCTCATAAGAATTAATGAGGGAGAAATCTCTCAGAGTGGTGATTTTCTTAGCAAACTTTAAATATATATATATATTATATATATATATATATATATATATTTAAAGAGAGAGAGAGAGAGAGAGAGAGAGAGAGAATTTAAATCAGTCTTTCTTCAAAACCTTTGGAAATCCTGGTATTTAAAGAACAGGAACAATGAGAAATGTGGTTTGAAGTGTGGAGCTGATTGAGGGGGGTGAAATCTTGCATGAAGACTGGTTAGGCTCTTAAATTTCTCTTCTTTCCTTGAAGCTCCCTCCTTCTCCAACCAGTTTCCTCCTGTCAGACATTTTCCTCCCAACTGGCCTACTCAGTTTCCTGTCAGCCATTTTCCTCCCTGCTCCTCCACTACTCAGTTTCCTGTCAGCCATTTCCCCTATATTCTAAACACAGACAGTCACGGATCAGGGACTTTGGAAGAAAGGTTCTAGTATGAGAAAGCCTTAAACCAACAGAATGAGCAACTGTAGAGAAGAATGAATATATAAATAAAGTCAGAAGTCTCTACAAGGGAGAACAAAAAAAGCAGAGCATAAGAAATAGAGTACAGAACATAGGAAGGTCTGTTTGAGATAACACCTTTCTCAGTAGAGAAGGAAAAAAAATCAAAGAAATAGCTCTGGCATTATTTTATTTTTCTGGTGAGTCCTTCCAAATCAGATGGAGAAGGAAACAACAGTAAAGAAATAGCTCATTGAACTGTATTAAATATGTAAGGTTTTAAAAAAAAATAAGGGTTTTTGAGAGCCCATCCCATATGAAGGGATGCTCTCTTGACCTGGACACATGGGGAAGGGCCTAGGCCTGGCCCAGGATGATGTGGTAGACTTTGGGGAGGGCCCTTTTGAGGGCCTTACCCTGCCTGGGGAGTGGAGGGGGGATGGCTAGGGGCAGGTGGGATGTTGGGAGGGGAGGGGAGGGAGAGGGAGAAGGGATGGACATCTGAAGAAAGCTTGTTCCTAATTTGAACTAATAAAATAAAAAAATAAATAAAAAAAAAGAGAAATAGCTCATCGAAGTCCAACAATGAGTTTTGGGATTCACTTGCAGTACTACCATGACCCAAAGCCAGCTAGAACACTGAAAAGTCTCACCCTAGCTCGGGAGAGGACTCACAAACCTGCCTTGCTGGAGCCCAGCTTGCAGGTAGGTGTTCATAGGAGAAGCTCCTATCCCCTTGGTAACTGTCTACTGCTTATAGATTCCTGCTCTGAGATGAGGCTGTCTGTGACAGGGACATGTGACAGGGTTGTGCTTAAGAAGGCTAGGGGCCTAGAAACTCAGGGACCACCGAAGCCAGAGGCTTTCAGGTTCTTGTGTCATGAAATTTTAGAATGAAATTCATGGACCACAGAAAGAAATATGTTATTATAGGGAGCTTGAGCAGAAGAGTCCCTGAGAGTAGGATACTGTTGAACATCAATGCCTTGGAGTCAACAAGCCTTTGGGCAGGGGTTAGGGAGGCAGAGTAAGCAGTTCTGTTCAGTTTCCATTCAGAAGTGCTTGGCAGTTCCAGTCATGTCTTTGGTGGGCTTTCCCGGAAAGGGGAAGAGATAAGTACAATCCAGACTCCTGGTATCTCCAGCCTCAGCCTGTGGTAGAACAAGGGACATTTTTAGTTTAGATGCTTCTGGCATCTCTTACCTCCAGCTGCAGAGATGCTGCTGGCAGGCCCAAGGACATTCCTGTCTTTTAGCCAAGAAAGACTCTGGTCACTCTTCTCTGGGGTCTTTTTACCCTAAACCATCTTCCCAGCTTCTACCTCCTGTACTCATCACCCCGGACTAGAAAATTTCTGAATCTCCTAAATCTCACACATATATAAAAAAAAATTGTTTCCAGTGTCCCACCCCTCCACCAGGAGGTAATATTGAAATCTGTAAGAAACATCTGCACAATGAAATGAAATTTCCTCCAAACTAAAGGACATAGGTTGCCAAACTGGAAAAATAATGAAAGAATGTACTAGTTATTTCTCTCCTTGTTGTGACAAGATACTTGATAAGAAGCAATTTAAGAGGGGATGAGTTGATTTTGGCTTACAGCTGGGAAGATGCAGTCCATCGTGGGAGGGGCAAGGGGAGGGAGCTGGTCACATGTGTCACCAGCCAGAAATCATGGAGTGATGAATGACAACACTCAGTTCCCTTTGTCTACGTCGCCAACATTGAGGCTGACTCTTCCCAACCCGTTAACTGAAAACAGATACTGGGGAGATCTTGATTCCCTTTGTAAACTGCATTTATGGAGTGAGTTTTAGGACACTATGGAAAAGCAATGACAAACTCTTGAAGGCTGAGATGTGGCTCAGTGGTAGAGCACTTGCCTAGCATTCATGGGACTCTAGCTCTGATCCCCAGGACCTAAGAGATAAAAGAAAAAACAAGTTTGAGATGTGTGGTACAATGGAATAGGAAATAAAGTGTCATTAGGGACTGCACAGGTGGCTTTTAGTCAGTAGAGGAAGCATGAGGACCTGAGTTTGGGTCCCCAGCACTCACATAAAAAGCCAGGCACAGTAGTGCACACCCAAGCTTCTAGCACTGGGGTGATGGAGACAGGAGGATCCCTGGCACTTGCTGACCAGCTAACTAGTCTTGCTGAATTACTCAACTTCAAGAAACTGAAAAGGAGCTGGGGAGATGGCTCACACATAAACCGCTTGCCGTGCAAGCATGAGGACCTGAGTTTAGACCCCCAGAACCCACATAAGGTCAGGCAGGTGTGTTGGCTACCTGTACTCTCACCACCTTAGAGGAAGAGACGTGAGATCCCAGAGACCCAGAGATCCAGAAACCCACAGATCCCAGAGCAAGCTAACACACGAGGCTAGTCAGAGTTGGTGAGCACTGTGTTCATCAAGAGATTCTGCAGTGAAAGGGGATGGGACAGGTAGGGTGTTAGTTGGGGGGGGCAGGGGAGGAGAGGAGGCAGAGGGAACTGGGATTGACATGTAAATAATCTTGTTCCTAATTTAAATAAAAAATGGAGAGAAAGAAAAAAAGAGATTCTGCTGCAATACATAAGGTGACGGTGATCATGAAAGACACCCAGTAACAGCTTCAGGCCACCACAGGTACACACACACATGCATGTGAATATATATATATATATATATATATATATATATATATATATATATTCTTTGGATATATATATATATTCTTTGGATATATATATATATATATATATATCCAAAGAGAGAGAGATAAAGGGAGAAAGACAGGGAGAGAAATGAGAGAGAAAGAGAGATTGAGAATATATGAGTCTTCAAGTAGTTGGAAAGAAGTTTTTATCCAGGCAGGCACTCCCATGTTTGGAAGAGGCAGCCACCTGGGTGCTGGGAGGTACCTTCAAAAAGGAATGTCATGGACAGAGCATCGTCTTCTTTAGGGATATGCCCCTGGCCAGTTATCCATTCCCAAGAGGTCAGTACTGAACACATACATATATGAGCAGCACCAAATGAACCCAGCAGGCTGTATTTATACATATGTGGGTATATTCATGTAATAATAATTAAAGCAGAGGTCAAGAATTTGAAAGGGAATGGGGTACTGTGGCAGGAGTTGGGGGGGAGAGGATAAGAAATAATATAAATACAGTACTCATATAAGAAATTCACAAAAAAATTTAAAACTTAATAAAAAAAGCAATGCTCAAGTGAAATGTACCATCAAAATCTGCTGATGACAGAAGCATAATGATGACAAAACCTACTGAAAATGCCATGATCAACCCTCCCCAAAGTTCCTCGGCCTGCCATGAAGGTTATCTGTCACTAGCATCACAGAGAACATCATTAAGGCTGGTTCCCACCTTCTGCAGAGATAGGCTGTCCTGAACCAGACACTGTAGAAAGAAAGTCCTTTGCACAAGCAAAACCAATTTCATAGATGAGAAAAGTGGAGAGTCTGGTAAGTTAAGCCACAAGTCCACTATCAGATAACCAACGCTTAGAACAAGTAGCACTCTTTTGGTGGTTCCAAACTGCACCTTGGACGCATCACTAAAGCCTTATAGGATGTCAAACAACAGAAAAAAGATCATTAGCATTGAAAATGCAGAGTGATCCATTTATCACAGTAAATGTGTTCCCTAGACTGAAACCCTGCTGGCCCGGCAGAAGGACTCTCACGTGCAGATACCACGTGGTGGAGCGTAGTGGATGGCTGAGGAACAACTGTTGCTGTTGGGGCGGGGTGGGGGCATAGAGAGAGAGAGAGGCTCTTTTTAAGTGAGGACCAAAATAAGATGAAGCCACTGGCTGGGGAATTTCAGAAAGTAGTTGCAGATGCTGAAGAAGGCAACAAATTCTTAATAGCAATGTGTAAAAACGAAAGGAACCTTAGGGGGATTAGCACAAACCCATGGGTTTACTGATAACACTGAGGAAGATGGGCCCTAAGAGCTCAGATTGTTTGAGAATCTTGCATATGCCAGGCACTGTGCTGGGTCCTTCCTCACTTCGTTCCATGAGCTATGCCAAGCTTTTATCCCCATTTCATGGGTGACGTGGCGATTCCTCAAGTCAGGGAGAGCCTGATTCTGGAGATTTTTCTGTGTATGGAAAAAGCACAGACATTGGAAGAACCAGGCAAATCCAGATCCAAATCCTTCTTGACTCTGCCCCGTGCAACCTTCTCTTCCTAGGTCCTGTCATATATGGAGATGATCCTATGTTGCTGGTTGGCATTAAAGTAAATGGCGTACAGGCTGGTGAAATGGCTGGGTGGGAAAAACACTTGCTGCCAACCCTGACGACCTAAAAGAGTTCTATCCTCGTGACTCACAGAATGGAAGGAGAGAACTGATTCCTACATGTTGCCATCTGACCTCCACAATCTAGCCCCGTTCATGGGACCCTGAATGTTCACAAGGAGCACATCTATGCATACGTCATACACATGTGCACATGCATGTGTGTATACACACACACACACACACACACACACAATACATAAAATATATAGAGAGTGCTTATTACAATATCTGGCACATAGTAGGAACTCAACAAATATGGTTTTTTGTTTTCTTTTTCTCTTTCCTCTTGTCCAAGGTGTAGAAATGGTCCATTTCCTCTTTTAGTATTTGTCCTTTGAGAAGATAACCAGCGTATATTATACTAATCTGAGATGTAACCACTATATATTCACATACATAGGTGAGGAACTTAGAATAATATTAAGAAACGATTCTAAGAAATGCAAAAACCCCTCCTCCTATATCCCTAATATAGCAAATTGGATTCAGCTTGTGGTTAGCTGCACCTTAGCATCATTGGGAGCATTAACAATGCCCATGATGGAGCTGCTCCCATCACAGTTCATTCAGGATCCCAAAGATGAGGTCTGGATAGCCATCGTTTAAAGAACTCCTTGCGGCCTTCTAGTAGGCTGTGAGGAGAGAGGGCCATTGGCTGTGAATGAAATGGTTAGATGAAATGAAATGGTCCAAGGCTGGGCCAGGGACCAGCCACACCAGAATCCTCTTCAAACTTGTTAGACATGGAGATGCTGAGGTCACTCCCAGACTTTCTGAATCAGAACCTCCGAGGGGTAGGGCCAGCAACCTGTGTTGACCCAAGTGGTCCATGCACGAGAAAGGGCATGGTGGTCTACCCACTTAGTCTTCTCTCTTCTGTCCAAACCAATTAATGAATATATGGCACAATTTTACCATTTAAACATGTCCCCTATATGTTCAGCCATCTCTATCCTAAACATCACTACACATTCTGTCTGAATAATTGATAACCCTGGGACTAGTTCTTTCCCTCTACAATTCCCTATCCCTGCAGCAGGCAATACCAACCTCAAAATAAGTCCAGCCACACCCCTTCCTATCCTGGGACTTCAGTGCTTCCAGAGCAGAACTGCACCATGCACAGGGTCTCACTGACTGCCCTCTGTTTATATCCACATCTTCCTCTCCCACACTCTCCTCTTCAACCCTCCCCTTCAGAACATTGTGTTTGTGGTTCAGGCACAATCCTCTTGGAGGACAAACAGCTAGGAAAAAAACTATTCTCCTTGGATTCTTTCCAAATTTCTGCTTTTCCTGGTTACATCTAGTCATTTTCATTCAGCCCAAAGGACCCTTCCTGGGTGCTCAGGCTCCAGAGGAAGTTTCCTGCAAAATGGTCCCACAGATGACACTTTCACCATAGCGTCACCATGCTAAATGGCAACCATCCCTTCCTGATTCATGAATCAGCTCATGAATCCTTCTCCCACACAGTGCACGCTCCACAGTAGATGCTCACACCCCACGCCATGCAGAACAAGAGAGCTATAAGATACGTCCGCTACTCCATAGAACGTCAAGCAAATATGTCTAAGCCAGCGCATCTCAGTTTCCCATGATCATACCAATCACTTGGGGATCTGGGTATAGTGCAGAGTCAAATAGAACAGATGTTGAGGTGGAATCCAGACGCTTTGCATTTCTGCCAGGCTCCCACTGACACGTCAGTCCATGGGCCACCAGATACGCTCTGGGTGGGTGAGACCATGACCTGGACACTTGTATGTTCCTTCATGTTGTTTTACAGGAATGCCTATAACTGATAAGAGTTGAGTTGCACTGTTTATTAGTCTATTCCAATAACAACCACCATCCTGGAGTTTAATCTATTTTTTGCTCATTTGTTTAAAAGAGACCGTAATCAGTCTCCTTGTGAGCCAGTCCCCTGCACAGCTGCAGTCCCCATCTGTGTTAATCAGCTTTCTGTTGCTGGAATAAATATCCAAGATGAAGCAACTTAGAACTGATGGAGGATTCAGGTCGTTAGCAGTTGGCTGTGTTGCTTTTGGCCCTGTGACAAAGCAGGACATCATAACAGATGCTGTGTCAGAGGAAACTGCTCACCACATGGTAGCTGGTAAAGAGAAAGAGGAAGAGGCTAGCACCCCAACATCCCCTTCAGAGGCATCCCAATATCCCCTTCAAGGACTGACCTAACATCATCCCTGTAGGCCTCCACCTCCTAAAGCTTCTTCCACTTTTCTATGATAACTACTGGGACCAAGCCTGAACTACACAGGTCTTTGGTAAGCTATCCAATACCCAAACTACAGCATCATCGAAAACAATGAGAACTTCCTTATCAGCAGCCCTCTGTGAAGGCCAAGCGCTAGGGGTTAAAAAACAGGAAACAAAACAAAAATCTTTTCTCAACACAGAATCCACATTCAGTTTGGGGACTAGAATCTTGGCGTATAATCCACAAGATAGGGCTCCCTCATTTAGTCTTTTTGCATGAAGATGGATTGTTAGTAGCTCTCTATTAAGTTTCCAGCAAAGGCACTCATTCCTAACGATTAGTGTGGTGTTCTTACGATGAGCAACACAGAACTACAGAAGGAACGAATCCAATGACAATGCCAAAGGTCTGGGATCAGATCTCCAGGGTCCCAGCAGCAGGTGAGGGCTGCTGGAGCAGATGGGTCACTCTAGAGAGATGGGAAGGGGCTTCCACTTGGGAAGACTGAGCGGAGCCCATACTAACATCCAGCTACACCGCTATACCAGTCAGCATTTTAGCTCCACTGTTCACACTCTGATCAAAGGGTTAGGAATCACATTTAGCCTGTCGAATGAGGTTTTCCAGAGCTATCACAGGACTCTTAGTCATCTGTAATTCTGACCAGCTGTTCTAAGTGCATCATCCCATGTCATGGAAGGTTGCAGGGCCTTCGAGGGTCATTTCCACAAAAACTTTCTGGTAAATGGCTGCTTAATACATACTCCATGGTTCCTTTTGAGGGAATTAAAATTGGTCATATGTTGTGGAACGTTCAAGATTTTTAAAGACAGTTTGCTCTTTTCAAAGTCAACCCGTTTTCCAACAACTCACCATACTTTCTGCAGCATCAAATTCCCAGGCCCGCCCCACTGACCGCCAGGCAAGCTCTGCTCACAAACTGCCAACTTCCTGTCTCTCTGCTACACAGATGCGCAGTGCTAACTTCGGGGGTTTTGTCATCACTCGTGCCAACTCTCCTTGCCGCTAAATCATGTTTATCTTTTATGATGAATCTGTCCTGCCATCCCTTCACAAGGTTTCTTGTAAGTGCCAGGCGCTGCCCTGGGAATGTAATGAATCAGGCAGAGATGCCTCTGGCAACATCCACAAGTGTATGAGCCCTTAACACACTGGTGAGAGCCCAGAGGGAGTGGCCCAGGGCCCAAGAAAAATACAGTAGGTGGAGGTTTCTCCACTGTGATGGCTATTCTTCATTGTCAGCTTCACTGGGCTTAGAATCACCATGGAAACTCTCCTCGAGGTGTGTCTGTATGTCTCCAGAGAGGCTTAACTGAGGTGGGAAGACCTACCCTGAAGGCAGATGGAACCACCACATGGGCTGAGGTCCCAAGACTGAATAAAAAGAATGAGCAATAGCATTGACCTACCTCTCTTTGCTTCGTGACTACAGATTTGGTATGACAGCTTCAACTCTTAGCAACATGTGTTCCCTTCCATGATAAATGGTACCCTCACAGTGTAAGATACAATAATCCCTACCACGCACTCATGGAATCACACACACACACACACACACACACACACACACACACACACACACACGTAAATAATTTTTAAATGGAGTTTACTTTTTGGCTTAAATGCCCAAAATATGTAATATACTTATTCAGAAAGCCCCTTGAAATTACAATGGAATGCTTGTCTGATGAAACAATGTACCCATTGTGTGCATATGTGTAAATGACATGTATGCTGTACATGCGTGTGTGTAGGTGTGTGTGCATGTGAAAGCCAGAGAATACCTCAGGCGTTATTCCTTAGGTGCTATCTGCTTTATCTTGTATTTTGTGTTTGTTGTTTTTGTTTCCAGACAAGGGCTCTCACTGGCCTGGAGCTCACTCAATAGACGAGGCTGGGTAGCCAGGCAGCCCCGGGATCGGCCTGTCATCTCCCCAGTGCTGGGCTCACAGCATCTTCCTGAAGCCTGGCTGTTTTACAAGGACTCTGGGACTGGAACTCAGGTCCTCAGGCTTGCAAGATGACCAATTTCCTGGCCAAGCTGTCTTTCCCACCCAACCCTCTTGACTCTACTCACTCCTAAAATGTACATGAAGGTCACATGGGCTAATTTTATCTATTGATTCAAGTTTCACGTATCCAGTATTCAGGAAAGCTGCCACTTAAATGTTACAAACTCTATGACCTTGGTTTACGACAAACTCCTCAAGGGGAATGAAGATTTGATAGCTATTGTTTTTTAATCCTTTCCCAATTCTTGACGTTATCTTAGATGTAAAGATTTACTCGAGTTTTGTATGTGTTATGACACCATTTATTCTATTCTAAATTATGTACTGTCAGGCATCTAAACATGTATAAGGAATATTTATTAACCTTTTAAGGCATCAGTGCTAATTTTAGATACCCCATTTCACCTTTCC
The DNA here is from genome assembly GCF_003668045.3 of Cricetulus griseus. NCBI lineage: Eukaryota > Metazoa > Chordata > Mammalia > Rodentia > Cricetidae > Cricetulus > Cricetulus griseus. The sequence goes on from NC_048597.1 coordinate 214,050,582, forward strand.
CCACTGAACAATCACTGCTTTTAAACCTAGCATTTGACTTAGGGGAGGTGAGCAGATTCATTTCCAACACCCAGGCCCTGTGCAGGTTTCAGGTCTCTCATCTATTTAAGCCACAGGCTACAGGGGCTAGAAAACTCATTACCAGAACCTGTACTGACCCACTTTCCCGGATTCCCATTTTCACCCCTACAGAGGGGAGACTCCACCCTGGACCATGGAGCAAAGAAAAGAATGATGGAATATTCTGTTTATCTTGTTCCTTGATAAGCATTCTTTTTATGTCATAAAGTTTCCTTTTCCTAGCACTGAACTCCAGGGTTATCCAATTGTTGTCCATGCTTTTATTACAGTCCTAAGTTACCATAAAGAACACATGGTATTGCTTCTCTGGTTTAAGAATGTGTAAGTGATAGTCTATCCTACAACTTTTTCTGACTCAGTGTTATCTTTGATACTTATATATGTTTATGAATGCAGCTCTTGTGTATTGGATTGACTGCCCTGTAATATTTTGTTATATGCACATGACACATTAGGATATATAGGTTGCATTTAACTCTGCTCAACACACGGTGCTGTATCTGGTTCCTGTACATATGTGTGAAAGCTTCATATAGCCACTTATTAATGGGACTGTTGCTGAACTGAAGGACGTGGTTAGAAATATAACAGATATTGCTTCAGTGTTGTCCAGAGCTGTAATAATGCATCCACCAGCTGTGTGAGGGTGTCCATGGGTTTACATTCGTGATGCCATCTTCCCATTTAGATTTTGGGATCTGATGTGTCCTTTGTGCTTATATTGAGACACACTTACAAAGTTCTCAGAGACAAACAAAACTATTCAATAAACAGAGTTTGTTTTGGAACTTCCCAGAGCAATAAATGCCTACTTAAAATTAATTGACTGTATTATTTTTAAAGCATGTAAACAACAATAGAGTAAGGATAATTATGTGGAACAAATACAAAATTGTCCACAGTGTTATCCGATCAGCACATTCAATTCATTTTTCATGCAAAACATGCTCATTAATCTGGTAATTTCTCGATGCCTTAGCCAAATTGAGTGATTTTATTAGTATATATTAATTGCACAAAATAATGGGTTTCATTCTGACATTTCCATATAGGCATACAAAACACTTTGATAACATTTGCCTCCTCTATTACTCATTGTATTCCTCTTTCCCTTTCCAAATCCCATTTGCTTTTGTCTCCTTCCCAACCATCTAGACCCCAGACTCCACAAGAGAGAGAAAACAAATGGTAGTCACTTAACACAAAGGCCTCTCGTTCCATCCATTTTCCTGCAAGTCACATGACTTTGCTGTCTTTATGTCTAAATAGCACCACTGCGTGTGTATGCCATGTGAAACTGAATGACGTGGTAATTAACTCAGCACCACTTTATCTCATTCTGTACGTGCATTTCCCACATAGATTCACATGTGCTTTCCAGGACTTGAATTCTAAAGAGTCTGAGTTAGACTACAGTTAATAAGAATGCACAGAACAAGGTCAGACTTGGGTTTCTCTTTTAGAAACTGTTTTTGCTGTGCTGTAATTCTTAAGAACAGACCTATTTCCATGTTCACCTGGTGACAGGTTTTCTTTTGCAGCAAAACCCAAGTACACACAAGGCCCACTAAAATAGAAAACGAGTGTTCCCAGTGTGAGCAAACAGTTCATAAAGCAGCCCTTCCAGCTCCTTGTTTTTGTTATGAGTTTGTTATTTTGTAAATGTTCTGGTAAAGGAAACCCACAGAGAGCTGGGCGGTGGTGGCACACGCCTTTAATCCCATCACTGGGAGGCAGAGACAGGGGGATCTCTGTGAGTTCCAGGCCCGCCTGATCTACAAAGCTTCACAGAGAAATCCTGTCTCCAAAACAAAACAAAACAAACAAACTAAAAACACAGAGGACAGGCAATAAGCGCTCGATGCAATCCCAGGGTCCTATCAGAACCAAAGCCACTGAGTTTACAGTTGTATAAACGGGTAAAAGACAATCCTAGGACATTGCAGTGACAACTTGTTTTTACTCCAGGATCTAATTTGAGATACAGATGTAATGACAACTATGACAAATGTCTTCTTTTGGCAGATAATCTTCCAAGCTGATCAACACGACTGAACAGAGCTGTCACAGGAAAGATTGTTACTTCTTGCTCAGTGTCCCCAAGAGATGAAGTGCCATTCCTGCTTCGGAAGGTCTGTTCCTCGGATGTCTTTATTCTGAAGAGCCTCCCTCAGATTTGGACTGAGAACTAAGTTTAGTTCTAGTTCCTGCCCCTACCCTTACCCTTCTAATATAATGGTTGACACCTTCCGGCTGGAGCCACCACAGGGAGTCCCGTATGCCAGCGGACACTCTTCTGTACTGTGTGCTCATCTCGAACCCTCGCCATCTGCAAAGCATGGAGCACACACTGCTCTTAGTGTCACGATATTGGCTACCAGTGTTTCCTCCTGAGCCTACTCCCATGGGTGCCAGGTATGAGACAAACACAGTGAGTCTTTGCTATTTTCAACAGTCAAACTAAAAGTCCCACCTAGAGTGATGTATCCATGGAGAATGATGTGACCTTTGCTAAAACTGAGTAATGCATACCGTCTGTGGACAAAATTCTCTCTGGTCTACCGTGATTTGAAATTCCTTGCTTAGTGGCTTTAGGATTATTATATAGGCAACTGAAGGGGGTGATGACTGTCTATGATAATATCGGGCTCTTCTCAGAATTCCTGTGGCTCTTGGTCCATCCATCAGGGATTTGGGAGGGAGGAGACCTTAACTCAGACACCTGATTCCCAGCCAGGCCCAGGCTTTGGCCGCCCTCTATGGGACTGTGCTGGCATGGCGCCTCATTTGGTTTCTACTCCTTCCTAGGATAGAAAATCCACTGCCTGATGGATTTTCTCACGACTATTTTGTGAACAGTTCTCTGGCTTGGGAATTTTCACTAAGTACCTATCTTCAGTTAAAAAAAAAATCATGTCCTTCTTGTCTTGCACTTTGGAAAGTTAACACCTTTTTTTTTCTTAAAAATTTGAATGTATGTAATTGCAACAACATGCTATAAAAGCTGGCATTTAAAAATAAAGCTTCCTTGGGGGCTGGAGAGATGACTCGGAAGGAAAAAGCCAAGCCGGACGGCTTGAGGTCAATCCCTGGAATCCACATTTAAAAGCCTGATGTGGCAGCATGCATTTGGAATCCCAGCATTCCTAAGGTGAAGTGGGAGGAGGCAGAGAAAGGATTGCCCAGATGTTTGCAGGCAAAGATACCCTGGGGTATGTACTCCTCCTCAAAACAAGGCAAAAATAGAGAAGAGGCTGGGTTCTCTGATTGCTACACAGTTCCCCACCCACACCCACACCCACACACACACACACATTCACATCATACACACGCAGACAAGCAACAACAGCACAGTTTAAAATGCTTTAAAATGGCAATTCCATGGGTTTTTTTTAAGACAGGATTGCATGCAGCCCAGGCTGGCCATGAGCTCCTAATCCTCCTGCCTAGGCCTCCTGACTATTTGGATCATAAGCATATGCCACCACCCCTGGCCATGTTTCTCTTTTAGCTTTTCCAACAAAATCTAAATATCAGAGTAGTTTGATCTCAGTTATCCATTATATAAAACACGTTTAAGTCAAATAATTTATAGTGTTCATTTCTCTCCTTAAAGTTCTATTTCTGTTCCAGTTCCAGCATACAATTTCATGCCAACTGTAAAAGATTTATATGCTTTAAACTCTTTAAGTATTTGCCTGATCATACTTTTCCCATTGGGGAAAATACATACGATTGCATGTGTTCGTGTGTGCATGTGTGTGTCTATTTCCTATGTCTACTTCTAGGCATTAAATTTTTGTCTCAATGGACATTATTAGAATTTGTTGCAACATCCTATATATGTAAACTTTGATCATTTTAAGGAAAAAAGTAAACATTTTGTTGGAAAAGTATTTATTAGTTATATGGATAATTTTATATTATTTTTACTTCTGGCCTGACCATTTCCACCCAATCTCCAAAGCTTCCTAGGAAGATCTTATATCTGGACCAATACACCATAATCAGATGCAGGATGGCTGAGAGACACGCCATATTCGCGTGCACGTGTGCGTGTGTGCGTGCGTGTGTGTGCGTGTGTGTGTGTGTGTGTGTGTGTGTGTGTGTGTGTGTGTGTGTGTAGGCAACATCTAAAGCAGGAAAGCCTGGGCTACAAAGGCAGACCTGGAATGTTCAGAGTCCGGGGGCTCCTCACCAGTCTGGGGGTGCAGCTCCTGTCTTCTTGCAAGGTTATTCTTGTTTATCCTTCACCCACTTCCACCCCCATCTCTCTGACTCCTTCAGAACTACTTTCTTCCCTGGGTGTTCTAAACACACTCAGCTTCCTTTCTACTTTACTGAGATTGTCTCCCTTGCCCTATTATCTCAGGGGATCCTTGCACTCCTGGGTAAGCAGCATTTCTTTTATGCCTCCACTGTCATTTCCCCTTGCCCCCATGCTTTTCAACCCCCAGGGGAAAAGACCAGCCAGACAAAAGTACTTCAAGCTCTTCAACAAGGACACGCAGGTTACCTTGTTTGCCATTCGCTGGAGCTGCGGTTTCTTCCGAATGTGGCTCTTCCTTGTCATTCACCATCACTTCTCCAGAGGAGAAGAGCATGTACAACTTCTGGATCAAATCATCAGTGATCCCTGAATGGTTACCATGATTGTCCCCTAGCACAAAGAAATGTTGCTCCTGGGAACCAGTGTCTCCAAACAGCTCACTGTCTCCTGCCTCGATTTTATACACCTCTGGGATGAGACTAGAGTGAAGGACAAAGGGATTAAGGTGGTTAGCCAAGTCCATTGTAAGACTGAATGCAAATACAGGCATATATCAAAACGGAAATCCATCTTATGCATGTGACAGAAACAGTCCTAAGGTGGATTTGCATGGAAATTGACACAGGAACAATTTTCTAATATTCTGAAGGAAAATTAAACACATATTTGTCTCAGAGGTTTAGGATTCCAAACCAATACTGTTCTCAGTACTAAAATTTTATTGGGGACTCACAGCTTGCTTTGCAAAGTTAGAACCCTTCCTGCATCTCTGACTTTCTGCAACTCTGTGTTTTCTGAAAGGCAGATGTTTTGTTGATCCTGTTTTCCTTCCAACCTTTGATATCATAAGCTTTACTTTGGCACTAACAAACATGAGTTGCATTATTTAATTCTTGATATGAGATGTTAAGCAACAAATATGGTTGCTTATAATATAGAATGTGGTTCTTTATAATATAACTTTATCTTCTGATAGCTGGTGATGTCATCACTAGCCCAACATTCAAAACCCCCTTGCACAGCCCAAATTTTGCATCCTGCAAATGAAAATGTCATTCACTTCACATTCTTAAGGGCTGTTTCCTGAGCTGTACAACCCACATCTGAGATTTCTTAACTCACAATGAACTATCTTCTGTGCCAGCATTCTCCGGGCTGGGGAAGGTGATGTTCGCACACTTGGCTTGCAGGTCTCTGGTGGGATATTTGTTGATAGCACCTGGAGACAGAGTGGAATTCTTAGTCCACTTTTTACCTTCCCACATAATGACTACCACCCAGTGTCAGATCATCTTTTCCTGGAGATGGGAGTCTTTTCCCAAAACAAATTAATCTTCTCAGGGACTTAGCAAAGTCCACATGCTGGCATGGAAAGACCTTGTTCTTGCCAAGTCAATGAGATACAGCAATAATTGAATTAAAAGTTCCCACGCTCTATGATACAGTTCAAGGACATCTCTGAATTCCTCCTGTTATCTATTTCCCTCTCACTCTACACCCAGGAAATGGAGGCTCTTCCTAATAGGCTTTGTTGGCTGTTGAAGTCATCTTCCCACTTTCTACCTTGCAGTTGAGAGAAGATGTTGTTTAGACTCACTAGTAAATATATTGCCTACATTCCAGGATTCCTGACTCTAACATGAGTCCTGGGATTGTGTGTGTGCCAGAACCCCTAAAATCCTGGGAAGCCTTAGCAAGCTCCCAGCCACTGCAGACAAGCACACAGTGTGGCTTTTGTTCCCTCCCTGATTCCCAGCACAGGCCAGGGCATGTTCAATGCTCTAAGAACTTGGACTATCCAATACCTCTGCCTAAAAATGCAATGCTGAGGGTAGAAGCTACTCTCAGTGTGCCACAGTGGAAAGACACCCTTCAAATCTCTGTGTAGTTATACTTAAGCTATGTCTTTAACAGAGGCTCTAGAAAATATCTGTATCTATGAATCCTAAGAATTTAAGTCGGGACACAGGATGGTTAATAATGACAAGGTAGATCAGATGTCCTTCGAAAAGATGGATGGGTAGTGGCAGTGGGGGTGGGAGTTTATTCATTACAATAGCACACTTTGTTAAGGATTCAGTAACTAAAGTGTAGCTTAATAGAAAAGAGTATAATCTTAGGGCCAGAATTGTGGGGTTGTGTCTAGAATTTGCCAGGCATTAATTATGAGCTTTTGAGCAATTTATCTGAACCTTAGTTTTTCCTTTATAGAAAAGGAATCTGAGTTCTTCCCTCTGAGGGCTATGCTGAAGACTAAATGATGCAGTCATTCAGAGAGCCAAACACTTAGTAAATGTTCAGAAGTCAGGCTTAAAGGAAACCTTTCATCCATTTGAGAACCTCCTGCCTGGAAGTTTGACAGCAGCAATGCCCAAAGTCAACAAGATTTTTCTCTGAGATTCTTCCCCTGCTTCCTGTTCACACCCCAGCACTCTCTACTAAGACGAGATGTATTTGACTATATGGGCTGATTAACTGCATGCAGAGACATCAATAAGGCAATAATGGAGAGAAGCTTGAAAGACTTACGTCTGATTGAATGAACAAATGGCTTGACGAACTTAATGATATAGTCCAAATCTGGCTTGTGTGTCCGGCCAAGCTGAACTAAGTGATGATCCAGGGGTTGGCTTGCTAATTCTTCTAACTCTATGTCATTGTGTACAGGACCAAAGGAAAATACAAATATGGAGTAGCCTTGGCACTTGGCTCTCAGAGATGCATTCCTTAAGGCTTCTTTGTCTAAGGGGCTGGTTTCGCCTGCAGATACTATGAAGATAACTTTGTTTTTCCTCAGGTTGGGGGTTCCTACAAAGACATTGTCAATTGTCCACTGAAGGGCATGGCCAATAAAAACATCTCCATTGAGCTGTTTAAGAGACTCTTGGAGATGATGTTTCATTTGGTGTACCCTGTTGTAAGTGACCAAATCAAATTCCAGGTACACTGGGCATTCTTCTGTGTTTGGCAGATAGTCTGGAGGAGAGTAGGTCAGGACAGTCACTCTGTCTCCTAAGACAGAGGTCAGTGGATCTGGGGCGATGTGAAAGTAATCCAGTATGGAAGTTATAAGAGTTCTCACTTCCTTAAACTCATCATCTCCAACTCTTTGAGAAGTATCTATGAGGAAGGCCACATCCATGTAATATTCTTGGAGAGAAGTATCCTCTGGCTCATCAGCAAGACCCAGTTCTTTTCTGCCATGATGTTCAAGTTCTGCAACGGAATAGCTTGAGTCACCGACAGTGAAAGGATTAACTTGAAACTCTAAGACATGAACGTACATACATGGCATGGGGTGTCACTATTCTTCATTCCCATACCATGGCAGACATCGCTAATCTATGCCATGCTAGACATCACTAATCAATCTCAGCACTTGTTCCCAGATGCATTCTGCAAGTCTGTCTTTACTTAGCTCGGAGAGTTATTTCCATTTGACATATGTTGTCTCAGGTTTTTGAAAAATGACTGATTTGACCCCAAATATCTCAATGCAAGAAGAGAGATACATGCCTACTCTAGTGCTTCCACGAGGCTACCACGCCTAGAGCACACATTTCCACCTACTAAATATTTCATTACAAGAAGCAAACACAAGAGAAAGTACAGATGCCAAGGTTGCAACTCATGTACTTGCATATATGTGTAAATAAAAGGTTCCATACAGCAACATCATGAGAGCAGGGCTAAGTCAGTGCTGACTTTAGAACCTTGCTGCTGTATAAGATATGGCATACTCTAAGACTTTGGGTACTCTGAGTGGCCATCTGCAGTTACCAAGATAAGGAGCTCACACCATGATAGAGGTGAAACAGGATCAGTAAGCACTGACTAGTTCAGTTAACACTCATTTCTTTCTAACAAAACAATATGCTATATTTTAAAAGTTGTGAGATAGTATACTTTAAGTGTTCTCAAAACAAAAATGATGAATATGTGTGATATAACATGTTAATTGGTTTAATTTAGCCATGCCATTGTGAACATACTGTATTCTGTATCATAATTGTGCATGACTTTATTTATGAACTAAATAAATGAATGGAAAAAAAGAAAAACAAGGAGAAAAAAAGAAAATCTAGCTAGAAACAAGACAATCTAAGGCCAGGCATTCATAACAAAACAAAACAAAACAAAACAAAACTTTCTCAATGAAGAAAGCAACATCACAATTTATATTCTCTCTCTCTCTCTCTCTCTCTCTCTCTCTCTCTCTCTCTCTCATGTGTATGTGTGTGCACATGCATGTGTGTGCACAAGTGTGCTTGCTATGTACAGGCATGTGGGGAAGTCAGAGATCAGAATTGGGTGTCTTCCTTTATTTCTTTCCACATTACCTCTTAGAGACAGGGATTCTCATTGAACCTGGCATTTGTTTTTGCAGCTTGACTGGCTGGCTGGCTTGAGAGCTCTGGGATCCTCCTGTCTCCACCCCGTGTTTTCCACCCCACCCCTACCCCAGCCCTTGTCTTACATCTGTGTGGTGGTATATGCAGCTTTTACTGTAAGGATTGGGATCTGACTAGGGTACTAATGCTCGCAAGGCAGACATGCTTCCATTGCTCCATCTCTCCACACCCCTCAGCTTATATCCTGAGGCAAGCTATTATGCTGCAGCCCATCACTCCCAATGACACTGCTCTAAAGGCATAGGCGTACGAAAACTTTGTACACTCCTGGAAAGGAAGGCTGGCTGGGGAGATGGGGAGAACCATCATCTCAGAAAGGTGGGCAGCAGATGGTCAAGTTCTTTTCCTTTCGTGGAGAGGTGTGTTTGTAAGCATACTTAAACACTAAGTAGCTTTCTCACTGGCAAAAGATGTGTGGTTCCTATGTCTGCTCAACCTTTCATTAGACACTTGTGCATTTAGTGCTTTATTTAATCCCCCAAAACAATAAATGAACCAATAAAATTAGAGTAGTGCTATAAAAATCAATAGAGAATGCAACAAATACATGATTACCACAGTGATTTTATTAATACCGGAAGTGCTTTACTAGATAGTTTTTGAATGTTCAATGAACCCTGCATTCTTGGGGCAAATCCACACTACCCTTTTATTTGTTCTTGGATTTGACTTGACAAATCACTTTTCAGAGTGATTTTTGTATCTATATTTATTAAGAATGGTAGTCTAGACTGGGTGTGGTGGTGCACTCCTTTAATCCCAGCATTCAGGAGGCAAGCAGATCTCTATGAGTTCAAGGGCAGCCTGGTCTGCAAGGTGAGTCCCAGACCAACCTACATAATGAGACCTTGTCTCACCCCCCCCCAAAGAAAAGAATGGAGGTCTAGTAACTGGAGAAACAGCTCACTAGTTAAGAGCACGTGTGCTTCTTGCAGAGGGTGCAGGTTCAGTTCCCAGCACCACAAGATGGCACAGCCATCTCTAGAACTCCAGTTCCAGGTAATCTGATACCCTCTTCTAATACATACATGCAGACAAAATACCCATACACACAAATAAATAAATCTATTTTTTTGAAAAAAATGAATGGTTGTATGCAGTTTTCATTTAATTTCTTTATCTGGGTTTTGGTATCAACATGATCTGACTTCAAAGAATGAGTTGGTAAATAGTATGTCCTTTTTAATTCCCTAGAAAAGTTTGTATAGAATTGGGCAATTCATGACTGGGTGGTGGTCTCATACCTTTAATCTCAGCACTGGGGAGGCAGAGGCAGACAGATCTCTGAGTTCAAAGCCAGCCTGATCTACAGAGGGTGTTGCAGGACAGCCAGGGCTACACAGAAAAGTTCTGTATCAAAAAAAAGCAAAACAACAACAAAGAATTGGTATTCATCATTCCTTAGAAGTTTTGTTGAATTTATGGTGAAATCATGAGAAGGTTTCAAGTACAAATTCAATAATTTTGACAAGCTAGTTAGGTTATTTCTTCTTGAATGAACTGTGGTGGTTTTCATATTATGAGAAATTTGTGTCTAATTTATATGCAAAATGCCTTATTGTTGGGCCCCAGCCCCCACAGGGTCTCTGTGAGTTGCTTGTCAGCCAATAGCAATAGGTGCATCCTGTTTTCTAGTTCTGGCTTCAGCCCCCACCTTGCTCCCATGAGCTCTTACACCTGGGGTTTCTCCACTGTGCTGTAAGTCTGTATATAAGGCTGCTCTCCCCCCCACCCCACCCCCAGAATAAAGACAGAAGCACATAGCACAAGCAGCCAGACGTCTCTGCTTTTAACTAAATCCCCAGGCTTTTGCCCAATACTCAGACTTAGTCATGGCATGGACGCCACACCTTATTACATGTTATCATTTTAATAGCTGTAGAACATGGAAGATGCCTCCTTTCTCTTTGCTAACACTGATTATTTGTGCCCACTTTTTCTGGTGAGTCTGATTATAGCTTTATCAATTTTATTGATCTCAGAGATCTGACTCTTGGCTTTAGTGATTTTTCTCATTTCTTGTTCATTGAGTCCTTAAATGTTATCACTTTCTTCTGCTTGCTCTTGTCTGTCAGTTTCTGGCTCCTGAAGATGGAAATCGAGGTCACTGATTTGAAGCCTTTAATTTTTACTGGTCTTAAGCATCTAATGTCAGAATTGGTTCACAATCGTGCTCAAGTGGGGTCTCAGGATTCTGGAATGTTGATTTCATTTTCATTTCCTGCAAGATGCTTTCTAATTTCTTCATCGACTTCCACTTTGGCTGTGGATTATTTTAAAGTGTTTTATTTCTTTTGTGAAGGTTTGGGAATTTTTCAAAGATCTTTCTGCTAATTATTTCTGAGTTTAGTTGTGTGTGGGCCAGAAAATATTCTTGCTAAACTTGGATCCTTTTAAATTCTTGAGCGTTGTTTTATAGGCCGCAGTGAGGTCTATTTTGGCAAGGGTTTCATGAGCATTTAAAGAACTGTGCATTCTTCTCTGGTTGGAAGTGCCATGTAGGTTACATTAGATGGTAATGTTGCTAAAAATGTACCTGGTTTCTGTTTTTTTCCACCAGATATTGGGAGAGAATATAGAGACTCACTGGTTTTTCATCATAATTATTTGAGCTCTTTTTCATTTTGAGTAATTTCTATTGTTATATTTCAAGTGCACTGCTATTTTTTCTTGTTATTTTGTCAAATTTAAGCTGCCTGCCCCAACCTCCTATCTAGTACACTGTTCTTCCTAACACCATGGTTTTCTGTCTCTACAAATACCTTAAGTGCCAGAGAAATGACTCAGTGGGTAAAAGCTCCTAGTGTACTGGCATGAGGATGTGAGTTTGGAGGCCAGCACCCAGGTAAAAGTTGGATGTGGCTGCACCTCTAATCCCAGCACTGTGGAGTGCAGAGACAGGAATATCTCTGGGCCTCATTGGCTATCAGTCTGGTTCCATCAGTGAGACACACTGAAAGAAGTAAGGCAAAGAGTAGTTGAGCAGGACACCAAATGTCCTCCTCTGTGATCGTGTACACACACACACACACACACACACACACACACACACACACACTCACACATCACACCCCATACTCTTGTGAGTAGGATGGGAAGAGCATCTAGAGATCTCTGGGGTTCTGTCTGTGTGTCTCTCTCCTCTGTCCTGTGAATCTTGAATCTTGGTCTCCCGGGACTCTCAGATCTGCCTCACTAGGCTCATTTAATTCCTCCCACTCCACCATGACCTAGAAGCTCCCACATCAGGAGACTGAAATAACTGTGCTGTTCACCTCATCTGTTTTTAATTTCCCTGTATCATCAACATCACTTCCTAAAGTTCATTGTTCAGCTATTGCTTCAAGTGTGAGTTCTTTTCTTTTTCTGTTGGTGATGCTGGATTTGGTCCCTCTATTCTACCAAAGGAGGTCCTGATATGAGAAACTGATCATCTTGTGGAGGGGAGGGGGATCACCTCCTTTTCCCAGAGCTTGAAGAGCTGGTCACACATGTACCAGGTTCTTAGAACATCTCCACTAACCAACAGGATTTTGCACATTGTAAGCTTGTTGGAAATGTATGGTTCTCCCACTCCCGACCAAGAACCCAGTTTGAAGTTCTCACTGAACCTCTGATCCAGATGGAAATCCTGATTAAACTACTAATCAGCAGCCAAGAAGTGAAGACTGTGTAACACCCTTCACAGTCGGTGCTCAATAGTGCATGTCACCACCAAGCCACCTCTGAAGTTCTCAGCCAGGGAGGGTGAGGGACTCTACGGTTGCTGCCTTTGGGAGTTTACAGTTCTGGATCTGACAAACTGTCCACCGTGTCATCAGCAAAGGCTATGTTTTCCAACCATAGTTTTTCAGTTTTGTAATAGGGCCAACCAACACATTTTTATAAACATAGAGGACATGATTTCATAGATACTATGGTAGAAGAGGAAGGACCGACTGACTGACTGACTGACTGACTGACTGACTGGGGTAGTAAAATGATTTCCACACATGCCTAGAAATATCACTACTTTGGTTTTAGTTTTCTTTGTATAAATGAACAAAAATCTCATTTTCACCCAAGTACCTAGCAAAAAAATCCTTTTCTAAAGAGGCATAAACCACCTACTAGGAAAATTTCTAAAAGTAGTTTCCTTCTGTACTTAGAAGGTCTTCATGGAAATCAAAGAAGCTAAATAGAGATGACTGTGCCTTGACTACTAAAATTTAGCCCAACACAAGGTATGACTGTTCTATTTTGGGTCTAAATCTGTGTAATTTAAGGTGACTTGGGCTGCAAAAATATTTCTCCTTTAAGAAAACCTGGCAGAAGCTTAAACAATACATGTGCACAGCTCACAGTTTAGCTCTATGTTGATGGAGCTAAGTTCTAACCTTCAGCTCCACGGCCAGTTACTTCTGTGGTTCAGTGAACTGAAGGGCGTAGGAGGCAGAGCTGGCTCTCTATCATGCACAAGACTTGGATGGAATGAATGATATGGTCAGATTTCCAAGGAAGCACACAGCCAGCCCCCCAGAGAGATTAGCCCAACTTTCCCCAAAGATGTGCACATAGAGCCAAGTGTTGGCGGGGGTCGGGAGAGAGTGGGTGTGGAGGGGACATTTCGTGAGAAGGGAGAATCTTAGGTGTGGGAGTCCATTGGACTAAATCGGGTGTGCTGTGTCAGCACTGCTGTTTGCCATGACACTGCTGGGGATCACAAGACATGTGTGAGTTATCTAGTGGGCTCTCTTCGAATTTAGCCAGTGCCAAAATTAGCCATGGGTTTTTCTTTTGTTTCTTTTCTTTTTTTTTATTTTCTGAGACAGAATTTCTCTGTGTAGCCTTGGTTGTCCTGGAACCTACTTTGTACACCAGGCTGGCCTCAAAGTCACAGAGATCTGCCTGCCTCTGCCTCCTGAGTGCTGGGATCAAAGGTGTGCGCCACCACCTCCCAGCTTAGCCATGGTTTTTTCATAGGCTCTGTGTACAGTCAAGGCTAATTTATGTATGGAGTTTAATTCATGTAAACGATATCTGATATTTTTCTTCTAAAAAAATTTACCTTCGTGTGTGTATCCATATACCACGTGCATGCCTGGTGCTCACAGAAGCCAGACGAGGGTGTAGGATCCCCTGGAACTGGTGACTGTGAAGTGCTGAGAACCAAACCCAGATCCTCTGAAAGAGCAGCAAGTATTTTGAACCACCTCACCAGCTCCCTAGAGACCTGTATAGCTGGCATTTTTCAAGTTCAGCATTTCTCAACATTCAGTCCATAAGATTGACACTGCTTTCTTTTCTGTTTCTACTTCCTGGTGCTAAATCGAGGATCCCAGCCACTTTAGGTCTGGCGTTCGGTTCTATACATGCGTCTTCTACCATTGAATCTTCCTTTTGGCACAAGAATGGGCTCTTCATTACTTCCATTTCACATCTGAGCAGACTGAAGCTTGGAGATGGCCAATGATTTATGCAAGAAATAAAAAAGCCCATAAGAAGTAGAGGCAGGATCTAATCCCAGATCTGTCTCGTGTCTGACTCCCTCAAAAAAATGAGTTACCAAACAATAGGACAGGGCAGAAAGAGTAAAGCATACACTCAGCAAGTCAAGAAAGGCCCAGGGGCCTGATTTGAGGAAAGCTGTCTCTAGTCTATTAGTATTCCTTCTGGTAGAAGCCACAGAGAATATTTTGTACTAAGAGTAAGTCGTGATATAAATTAAATAAAATTTCCCTTTCTTCCCACACAATGGGCATTGTAGAGCAGTGGTTCTAGACAGCTCCTAAGAGTTTGCCTTTAATCTCAGCATTCAGGAAGCAGAGGCAGACAAATCTCTGTGAGTTTAAGGCCAGCCTGGTCTACAGAGCCTATTCCAGGACAGCCAGGGCTACACGGAGAAACCTTGCCTTGAAAAAAAGAGAGTTTGACTCTTATTTCTACCTGTTGTTAATTCAGTGTCCAGTCCTCCATGCCCCAGTTTCTCTCTATAAAATGCCATGCTAATACACTATAATCTCACAAGGGTTTGGGGGAGAAATGGAATCGTTTCCACAGTTCACAACATATCGAAGGCACTACACAAATTTAATCTTTATCGGTAAACAAGAAGGAAAATCCTAGGGCTACAAAAAATCCTTCCTGTAATGGTTAATTCTGCAGAATTTTGATAAGAAAAAAAATGCAGCCTGGCAGAATAACTTACACCCAGATGTGCTCCCACAGACCAGCAGAAACAGCAGTCCTGCTGTGTTTGTGCAGGCTTATCTGCAAAGGGCTTGGCTGCACTTTCTGAACCTCTTCATTGCACACCAGCAGCCCAGACTGTCCTCCCTTCTGTCTGGTGAGGTCACTGGTTAGGGTTCCAGGACTGGGAGAGCAGAGCGGGCAGCACAGGCTGCGCACATCACCAGGTGCCAAGGGGAAACAGAAAACCTTAAAATTCCTCTTGCCTTTCCCTGTGAGAACCTCTTCTCTTTTTGGCCTAAATAAGTAGAAACAACTGTTTAAAACAGTTTCTATCCTTGTCCCCAAAGATAGGACAAATGTTTCTTTTGGACTTAATTTTTTCTAGGAGGTTCTTAGATGACCAGAACATTGGTTATGAGTCAGCCATGTTCTGCTCTGAAACAAGAGTCAGTGGAAAGGGCCGGCATACTGGGGAAAGCATGGCATCCTTTGAGGATTGCCATACCCAAAGCACCTGCAATTTTACCTTTTGGTTTTGAGGACATTTTTCTGCACTTTCTGTTCCTAAGTAGGTTTACTATAAGCAAGTTTTAAAATTTTTAAATACCAGAATTGCACCACCAAAATTATTTTGAAAGTAACTCTCCAAAATAATGATGAAGTTTATTTTCAAGTAATGAAAATAATGGTAAATGAAAACAGTTCTTCATCTGTAAATGAAGAAATGCCGTCACCAGCCAGGTGGCACACATTGGTAAAAGTCAGCTCTTTGCTGCAGATAACCAAGAGGTTGATGTGACAACAGAATGTCAGCTAGTTAACATTCCAGGGATGGGTCCGAGGCCAATTCTCTCATCCAATACAGATTTAAGTATAAGCACATGTATATTCAAGTTGAATATGAAACAGCAAAAAATTAGACTCAAACTACATGCTCAAGAAGAGTCCATAGCTAAACATATTCATTTGTTGAAGGGGATATCATAAGCGTGTTTAGAAAAATCATTATATAGTTTATAGCAATACAGACAATATTAGACATAATATTATATGGAAAATACACAACTGAACAAAGCTATGAAAACCAGTATGCCTATGGGAAAGACAAAGAATGTATTCAACACTGAAAAGAACTCAGTTTGATAAAATGTTTGAAGTTTTATGGTCCAATTTTATTATCACTCTCTGGTGCCTTCAAGGATTTTTTAAAAAATAATGCCCTGGAGTGATGATGGGGACAGCAATGGACAGATGTAGATGCTGTAGGCGTCTATTCACGCCAAAGCCAGAATCACCCTGCAGTTGTGACAATAAAAAAAAAGGGGGCTCCAACATCACAGTTAAATCCTCAGAACCCACATGATGTAAGGAAAACCAGCTCCTGTGAGCTGTCCTCTGACCTCCAAACACAACGGTTATTGCAACACACACACACACACACACACACACACACAATAAAGAATTTACAAAAACTTCAAATCCACTCAAACTAGTGATTAAATAGGTCTCGAATGAACATTTACAGGATGCATTTCTAGTGAGTTCCCAGGTGCTGCTGCCATGGGAGAGAAACCTCACTGTGAGAGTCCCTTGGACAGAGAACATATAGAAATCCATATAGCCCCATAGAGTAGGACTGGGGATGACCCTGCTGCAAGCTAGGGCAGGTAGAAGCAGCAGAGGGAGAGGCTGGTGGTGACACAGGCCGTGGTTGGGTGTCTTGTGGAAGAGGATGCTGTACCATTTGCTGCCAGGCCACAGGGAACTATGCAATTCTTAATGATTAAGAGCACTGACTCTCCCTCAAGCCTCTCCATTCAAGGACGGAAAGGTCGGCCATCAGCTGCAGGAACTGGATTATAATTGAGTAATAAACATGGCATATGGAGATAGTCATCAAAGTTATTAACTAATTTGTACCATGCATCTGGAATTTATCAAGGCTCATCTCTCATGACTAAAGGTTTGGAATCACAACTGACTCTGGAAGGACAGCACATTATACAGAAAGCTCTTAGAAGTTTTTGGCAACTGGCTACACAAGATTTGAGAGAGGGGAGGGGGAGGAGAGGGGGAGAAGAGAGGATGGGAGGGGAGGGGAGAGGGGGGAAGGGGAGGGAGAGGGGAGGGGGAGGGGAGGACACTGAGACAGAGTCAGAGAGACAGAGAAAGGGAATATGATTTGAGACTGAGACTTATTTATGAGATAAAGATGTAAAAATATCACCCCCAAGTCTGAGACGCTCTCCCCAGGCTATCACAACCTACACAGTCCTCCATGGGAATTCCCTACATGCTTCAGAACTTTGGTGGGATAGTGTTTACTTTTTATTCTCCTGACAGAGGTACAAACAGGTATTTCTTCAACCAAACTGAACCTCACAATGGCTTCAAGTGTCTAGATTTTTCAGACATCTGGACAGCCAAATAAAAAGCCTTCTTTCCTTCTTGAATCACGGTTATCATGTCAGTAATGATGGCCGCAATGATGTCTCCGTCTCCCTCTCTCATCTGCTTTCCCTGATCCACGTCCAAGACTTGGAAATGTTCACCTCTCACAAAGCCATCACAAATGACAATTTCCCACTCTAACACTCTGCCAAAATGCATTTTATTCTTGTATATAAGCCAGACAAGAATGAATTCCTATGCCTTGAGGACAACTGCAATCCCCACAACATTAAATGAACAAACAAAACCAACAATATCCATTAAAAAGAACAGGAATCTAATTCTCGAGTTCAGGCTAGGCCCACATGAGAGTTTAAAGTGGTTTTAATGAAATCACACACAGGCTTAAAGCAGAGACATCACAGGAGGACATACATCCACGTTTATTGTGGCTCTTCCTTTTAAAACTAACACATCTTATTTTTTCAGCTAATGATTGATTGACTTTATAATTCTTCACTATAGATGTCACAAAAGCTAGTTTGGCTAGTTTAAAAATAAAGTTCAAATGCTTATATGTACGAAATACTTATGAAGACATGAGTGTTAAATCTAAGGAAAGGGAAGAGCCATCCAAGACGCTGTTAAGAACCAGCATTACAGTGTGAGATTCACCTTTTTTTTCTTTTGTATTTCCATATTCCCACAAATGTGATATATTGGATGCAATACTTAAAATGCTAACATGCTGGCCAAATGATGATTTTGGAAGATTCTAGAATGACTGAGTAGTCTGTTTAAAATTTCACAGTTTTTTATTTTTAAATATGTAGCTTTTTCTTTTATGTGTATGGGTATTTTGCTTGCATGTATGAGTGCATCGTGTGTGCACAGTGCATGCAGGTACCCAAAGAGGGCCACTGGGCCCACCATTCTGAATTAGGACCCAAAATTGCTTCCAATACCAACCTTAATTTATTTAATTCTCTACTAGACAAGCCTCGTGATGACTTAAAACATTCCATCATTGGTTCATGTTCTTACCGGAAGTGAGACTTGCCATTGCTGTAGATCCCTGATGGTTTCCATAGTGACTCACTAGCATGTGTGGCTCTGGCATTTGGTTTGGAACATAAACCAACCGGTCACCTCCTTGATCCTCCAACATGAAAGATGAGTCTTTCCCAGCAGTCAACTCTTGACTAAGAAGGCTGCTCTTGCTTGCAGAAACCTCATGCAGCTTAGCAGCCAATCTAGATGCAAATAAAACATCCAAACATTTTGATATGGTTCTTTAATTGCTTATTAAAGAAATTAAGCTGATATCTCAGTTGGGAAAGTGCTCGGTTTGCAAGCATTAAGACCTGTGTTTGGTCCCCAAGAACCAGCATGAAAAAGATGACCATAGTGGTGTCTGCTTGGCATCCAAGCACTAGGAGGAAAGATGAGTGGATCCCTGAAGCTCTCTGGCTAGTTAGCACAGCCGACTTAGTGAGTTCTAGGCCAGTGAAAGACCCTGACTCAAACCCCAAAACCAAGGTAGATGATATCTGAGACACAACCACCAAGGTTGTCTTCTGGTCCTCCCCCCACACACATGTACACACACATGCACATACATGTACACCCACACATGTGATCATATATATGCATATACATATATACACAGAAAAGAAAGAGGGGTGGTAAAAATTCCAAGTTAATTTCAATCAAATAATTCATCTTCATTTAGCCTTCCTTTCCTTGTGTTCACTTGTGACCTATAAAGCATTCCTTTGGAATAATCCAAGTCTTATTTGCATAGAGTTGTCAATAAATGATGAGGAAGTCATTCATCAATTAGCCACTGGAACAACCTTATTACACCTCAGACTGATACCAATTATTATAGAAAATGGATGTTTAATGAACTAAGCCCTGTTCCGAGAGGAATAAGTTTACAAGGAGACTCTTGAAATGGGGCCAGTTTGAGTTCTTTGTGATATTTTAGAATTACATTTTTATTGAGATGACAACAGAAAACATATATAAACATATTCTTGATAACATCATTTTAATTCAATATTTGTAGTTGTGTATAATACTGGTGTTTGATATCCAGAAGTATTATTTAGCTATGGGGCAGAACAAATAGATGTAACATAGGAAACAATCTTGTCACAGCCCACAAAGACCAAATGAGATGATGACACATTGCATAGATGATGGTCTTGTACTTGTGTGTGTGGATACGTGGTGAGAACACAGGCTGTCGTGCAACAACAGAGGCCAGGCGCATCTGCAGCCTGTGCCAAATCATACCTTTCTGGTCTTCAAAATTTCAGCTTCAGAAAAAACAAAATCATTCATTACATGAAGTTAGCATGGGACTGTTTTTGTCTGATGGCTTAGACTTGATGTGTAAAGTTGCTTGGGTTTAATAGTTGGTTAAGAATCACCAATGTCATAGTATTTCCAGGGAGGCTTGTGCTTGTACATGTTCAAGTAACATTGTAACTTGTCTACAGCCCCATTTTAAAAAGTCTGTGGCTTATTCAAGGGGAACCACCCTACTTGACACTAATGTTGTCTTTCCCAGGGGTTGGCTGTTGGACATATCTTTGCTAAACTACCAAATAAATGGAATCTGACATTAGAGGAGTATGCACCTGCATGAATTCTGGTTGTTTCTGGACACCTCGAAAAAGGCGTGTCTTCTCTGAGAAGCCGCCTTGTTTAATACAATCTGAGATAAGGAGTAAGTAACTATGGACCAAGACCTGCTATAGCAAGGGATCCAAGCTCAGTGGAGCTCCAGCTAAAATCAGCAGATAAGGGCTATTCTTACAGTATTTGAGCAGCTAGAGTCAGCCAATTAATTGTTATTTTTTACTGAAGATACAATATTCATGAAAATTGTTGGCACGTGCTATTGTGTTGAAGGTCTTCTGTGGGACTCTTTGAGGTTGAAACAATAGAGAGGCAGACCTAGACTTAGTGTGAGGAGACACGGGGGTTGGCTGCCACAGTGCCTTAGCAGAAGTATAAAAGAGCACTGTCTCTTGATGTTTTTTTAAATGGCATGGTCTTTCTACGTAGCCCAGATTGGTCTTGAACTCACAATTCCCCTACCTCTGCTTCCAGAGAACTGGGGTGACAGGAGTACAACACCATACCCAGCTAAGACTGTGGATTTTGAACAGGGTGTGGGGTAAATAGGAGTTTCAAGGAGGGGGCCATTTGAATCAGGACCACGAAGTGTGAATGGACCTTATGAAAACGAACAGGATCCCAGGCTGCTGACCAGAAACCAGCTGACCACAAGGCACACACCAGCCCGGTGCAACCAAAACTCAGGGACTCAGGAAGGTGGGGGGGGGTGACTCTGAGCAGTGAGGTCGAGGATAACCTGTAAGGTTCTGGTTCTGTTGTTGTTTCAGGAGTAGAATAAAGTCACTTCTTTAAAGGCAAAATTTAATGAAATTTACGATGTTATTTAAAAAAAAAAAAGGCTTCAGACAGGAAAGAGTGTTTGATGCATGGCTACGGCTGTGGAAAGTGGAATCCATGAAGACCCTCTACCTCAGAAACGGTGTTAGCTTCCTTTGCCTAAACAACCTGCCATGGCCGGTTACACACCCACCAGTCAATTAACAGGAACTTATAAATACAAGTGCTCTGCTACCCACCGGAGGCTGCCATGCTGTGCACCTCCCCTGTCTGAATGGATGTGCCTGCAGTCGCCCTCCAGCATCTGTGGTGGGTACTGATTGAATCCACCTATGGAGAGAACAAATTTATAGTTTGATTTCCAAACTAGAAATTGGGTTTTCTGGGCAATGAGAGCCCCAACAGAAATCCTTTCAAAGCAATAAATGTTAGTAACAGATTTCAAGAGAATTTGATTGTGGTGAAAATGGAAAACACTGACAACTTTAGAAATGGCATTCACAACTTGAGCTTCAGAGGGTTTCAGCGACCAACGGATTCCTAGGATCATGGGAAAGTACTCAAGGTGTTCAGGAAAGGGTTAATTGTGATGCAGGGACACGTGAGTGCTGCATGCATGTGCTAACACAATCTGAGAGACAATCTATCCTGATTCTCTACGGCTTTTCTCCCAGACTTAAACTACTAGCTCAAACATAGAAAAGACGGTGTCTTATTGCATGATACTACTTCTTTGCTTCTGCAACAATAAATGCTGATTTCCTATGAGAAAAGGAGTCGCAGGAAGGATTTTTAACTTACTGACAACACAATCCATCTCTTTAATCTCTCTCTGTAATGCCTGTGAGCTGCACAGAAGTATGGTCTATAATTTTCCCTCTCATTCAGGAAAACAAATTTTAATGAAACAAGGCCTTTGGTTATTGAAGATCTGAGGCTCTAAGAAAGCACTCAAAGGTAGTTTTGTTTCTCTGACTCTAGGATACACTTTTTTTCTATTTGTCTAAAATGAGAATATGTCTCTGATCAATTCCATTTGCCAACAGTTATTGGTGGAAGGAGCAACCATGACACAGCTGTTACCTCTGTATACAGAAAAGTAAAAATGCACACAACTGGGGCTGGCACTTTGGGGGAAAGTTCTCAAAGAACCAGAAGCTGCAAGAGCAGTCATTTAATTCTAACAGATGAAATGGGTTCAGGAAGTCAGGGAAGGTGGGAGTCAACATAAGTCAGATTTGCTCAATTGCAAAGCCACTGTCCAATCCAGCAGGACCAGACCCAAGGTGTTTTGAGTCTATTAAAATCACTGCATTGTTAGCCATCTGGATGGCACAAAGGACAGCACTATGTGGGAAACAATGAACAGACATCCCTCTAGTCAAGAAGCTAAAATTCTAAATGTTTCGTGTTTGCAAGAGTCCATTTAAGATGAGAAGTTTGGGCATGACCTGGGCAGAGGAACCTGGCAGTTCCTCTCAGGCAGCACCAGAATGACATATGGTGGCATACATCTGAAAAAATTACTATAAAATAAAAAAATTCAAATCCAATGGAAGGGTTGGTATTGAAACTGATTTGGAAGCATTGTTTTGATTTGTCTTTATGGCATTCAAATGAGACCATGTTATATTTGAAGGCAATAATCTAGCATTCCCAAGAGGGTGGGTAGTGAGTTCAACAGTTGAATATGAGTCATAGGAGATAGGCAGAGGCCTCCTTACAGTGGAGAATATACCCTGAGGATATTATTCCTGCTGTGGGACATTCCCTCAACACCAGGGAAACAAGATACAAACCTCACTCTAAACCTGACAGAGTCCCACAAAGTACAGGCCTGGCTCCATTTTGAGGAATCTTCCTGAAGACAGTGCTATGGTTTGGGTAAATGTTCCCCAGAAGTCTACGAGGCTAAGACTTGGTATCTAGAGCAGAGTTGTTGGGAGATAACCTCCTCTTTAAGAGGTAGGCCTAATGGGAGGTCCCTAGGTCGTTGGGGTATACCCCTTCCCTTCTCCTCTGTCTTGCTTCCTAGTTTCTTATGAAAGCAAATTTGTTCTTCCCACACCCAGCCATGATGCACCAAAGGCACAAAGAATCAGGCTACCTGACTCTGGACAGTAAACTCCACAAGCATGATCAAAGCCAAACCTATCCTCTTTATAAGTCAATTCAGTATTAGGCAGACTAACACAAAGGGATCCTCAACTTAATTTCTTGATAATTGGGGACTGAAGTTTGTTTTGTTTTGTTTTGTTGGGGGGCTGGATGTCCATCCTGTGAATTGTAGAATGGTAATAACACCTCTAGGTTTGCCCACTTGACGTGAATAGCACTTGAAAATTTTAAGAATCAGATCGAAAACTCTCCAGAACATTTCCAGCTATCTCCTGGAGGCAAAATATCAGAGAGAGGGAGAGGGAGATGGAGAGAGAGAGAGAGAGAGAGAGAGAGAGAGAGAGAGAGAGAGAGAGAGTGTTTCTCCAGGTAAGTGTTCTTACACCATTTGTGGTAGAGAAAGAGGTGCTATTTCTAACTCTTGGCACACTCACACTGTTACTCTCTACCATTTCTGATGACACGGAATCCACTGATCATGAACTTGTATGCTCCAGCAATCATTGTTAAGTTCCTTTAAAAGCTTTATAGTGCTTACTCTCGATTTTTGAACTTAGCATTCACAGGTCAGTCCGTGGGCTGGCCTGTATCAAAAGGGCAATGCATTGCTGCACACAGGACGGTAGCCATGCTGCTTAGAGTGTGATCTGTGACCCATATCACTGCCATTACCCCTGTGCCTATGAGGCACAGTCTCAGGCTCTTCCCTAACCAGGAAGCTGCCTCCAGGTTTTTAGGATTCCTATGGGACATGACTGGGTCATCATATTCTCACGCTCTCCACTATGTGCCAAGATTGGAAAATAAACCCATTTAAATGCTCAAACCATACTTTCTAAGAGCCATTAGGACTTCTACAGGCTGAACAAATACAGCTCAGAAGACCACCAGTCACTCTGTGATTTCTACTGCACAGAGTTGGGCAAGAGATGTTCTACCATAACAAGGTCTCACCATCTTACACCCAAGGCACAAGCAGGATACATTCAGGATATGTCCTACCTTTACCCCTGCGGTCACTACCTAATTTATATATTTGGATTCATTATAGACTGCATGATATTGATCTGCTATGATTTCAATACTACTACTAAATACTACTCCAAAAGGAAAGTAAGCAAATAATGACTTACGTCTGACAAAGTATACAAATGGCTTCAGAAACTTCACAATATAATTCAAATCTGGCTTGTGCACTTTCCCAAACTGTATCAGATGGTGATCATGTGGGTAGCTGGCTAATTGTTCCATCTCATCTCTTTGTGTGGAGCCCAGAGAAACCACAAATATGACATAACCTTGACATTTGGCCCTCAAAGCCACTGTCTTCACAAACTCCTCCTCCTCCTCCTGATTCTCGCCAGCTGAAACCACAATGATGACCTTGTGTTTTCTTGGGTTCGGGGTTCCTGGGAAGAGACCCTCCACAGCCCACTGTAGGCCAAGACCGATGTCAGCATCTCCATTTAGTTGTTGGAGGGAAGTGTGGATGTAGTTCTTCATGATGGATTGGTTGTCATAGGTTGTAAACTCAAACTCTGTTTTCACCTTGCTCTTCTTTCTGGAATTCTCTGAGGGAGAATAGCTCAGCAAAGCAACCCTGTCACCAGAGTCTGAGACTGAAGGGTTTGAAGTGATGTGAAAGTTGTCGATCACTGAGCTCACCAATGTTTGCATGGCCTGGAAGTCATCATTGGCTATGTTACGGGAATTGTCTAAGAGGAACGCTACATCCATGTATGAATTGTCAGGAACAAAAGTCTCTTCTGCACAAGTATTTGAAAAACACTTGTCTGAAAACATACAGAAAAATACATCATGGGATCAGTGTAAGCATAAGACATGGAGAGCTTCTAAGAATTAATGATCATATTACTTCTATTTCACGTCATTTAAATTAACAGGAAGTGGCCAATGTCCCAGTAATGTTGGAGCAACTGTTTCCATGGTGAAACAGATTTAGGTGGCATATGCCTCTGAAGTCCACAACCATGTCCAAACTCATGAAGAATGTACTTTCGGTAGTTCAGAGGCTCTCAATACAAACTACAACACTGTCCTAGGAAAAGACTACAGCAGTCAGGTAATTTTCAAAACCAGTTTTCAGATGCCACAGAAATTCTATAAACATTAGAGGTTGGAGTTCTGAAGTAGTGCATTTTCTAAAAATTAAAAATAGAACCCACCATCATAAATAGAAATCTCTCACAAAAACCCAATTCAATACCTCCCTAGGAAGGCATTAAGCCTCCTGCACAGTCAACCTTCCCCATCAGCCTTACCATAGCAAAGTGTGCAGCGCCGAAGCCTTTCCAGGGGCTCATAATTCCCCACTGGGGGAACTGGAATAACCTGAAATGCCCCAGTGTCATCAAACTGCATTGAAAAAAGAGAAGCAAATGCTGTTTGTACACCTTAAGCCTTTATTGGAAAATTATTATGTGTTCATCATGGGTAAAAGCTTTAAAAATGCCCACTTGAATCACTATTACTTTGCATTGTAATCCTTTGTTTTAGTCAGTACTACACACACACACACACACACACACACACACACACACACACAGGTACACACACACGTACACACCACCATCATCATCATCATCATCATCATCATCATCATCCCAATTTCATGATAAGGATGTCTTTTTAATGTATCTGGATGATTTGCCTGAATGTCTGTCTATACACTGCATGCATGCATGGTGCCCTTGGGTTAGAAGAGGGCACTGGGTCCCCTGGATTGGAATTACAAATGGATGTGATTTATCATGTGGATGCTGGAAATCAAACACAGGTCCTCTGAAAGAGCAGAAAGTTCTCTTAACTGCCAAACTATGTCCCTAGCCCCAGTCATGACATCTCATGTTTCCATGACTGCAAAGTGGGGCTAATTTTAACATGTTCCCATGTGCCACATGATTGAATACACATACCACCAGCTTATAAAGGTTGGGCCCTTCAGAAAACTCTCATTTGTAGGTTTCCATCGGTCACTTTGGGCGTTGATACCAGAGCCATTTCTACTACACTCCATCAAAAAGGTTCCTCTTCCTGAAGTCACATGGACCTTTCCAATCATAAACTCCAATGAAGTCAATTTCAAATGCTGATAGACTGAAGACTTGTGCTTATTCAAAATGCTTACTTGTAACTCCTCAACCCTCCACTGTCTCTCCTACGACTACCTGCAGGCGGACTTTTCTGTCTTGCCAGCCACTCCCCAAATAACCACCCAGAGACTTAAAGCCTGGCTGATAGCTTATGCTTGTTACTAACTAGCTCTTACAACTTAAATTAACCAATATTTCTTATCTACCCTCTGCCATATGACAGTACCTTCTTTCAGCATCTCATGTTCACCTCCTGCTTTATCTGCATCTAACTTGTGACTCTCCTGACCCCCACCCTCCTTCTTCCCAGCATTCTCTCTGCCCCCAAAATCCCACCTAGCTATCAGCCAAGCAGCTTTTTAACAATGAGAGCAACACATCTTCACAGTGGACAGAAAGATTATTCCACAGCATCCACCCCCATTCTTGTTCTATTTCTTGATTCGTGTTTTGCCTTAATGTTCATCTAAATGAGCAATACGCAACACTCATTCATTAATTCATTGAGTCGATACCTAATTTGGGGACATTTATTTTTATGGTCCTATGCAAAGCAGATGCTGTTATCACAATGAAAGGGACATATATTTCCATGTAGTGACGAGACCAACCCCTCAACCTGCAGCGATGCTCAGGGTTGTTTTCTCCCCTCCCTCAAAATACAGAAGGGTCAGAAAAGCTGAGTGTCTGAACATACTTGCAATCATTTCAGCCTTGGGATGAATGCTGGATGTTATTCCCCTCTTATGAACTTGGACATTTGGATGTCACTTGACAGCTGACCATTTTGGTCCGACAACTAAATACTACATGCTCACTCGGTGAAACAAGGAAATGGATTCACAGGAGTGAACCACGTGCTCTGCATTCATTTATTCAGGCATCCAACACATATGGATTGGATTCAACAAATATGCATTCAATGCCAACAATGTTACAGGTACAGTATTGATGTTAGGAATGTTGAAGTAAACAGAACAGATAAAAACACCTTTGCATTGTGCACTAATGGGGTAGGCCTATCATAAACATCAAAATAAGTAAATTATCTAATATGTTGACAGGTGATCATTCCCCTTTAAAACAGAGTAGAGTAGTGAGGATGGAAAAGGCTAGGTACCATTTACATGAAATTCACCTAGAAAGTGAGAGAGAAAGAGAAACCGAGAAGGGGCTGTCAATGAGGTAAGAGAACAGCCAGGAAGATGAGATGCTGTGGAAGGCGACCTCCGGTGTACCTCCGGTGTACTCTGATTACCATCTTAATCAGAACAGCTATGATGACTCACAAGCCACTCCCCACAAGGTTGGATCTGTTGGCCTTCCTCATAGGAAGAGGAGGAGGGAGAGAGGGAGGGAGGAGGGGGTCATTAGTCTCTCACCAGAGATTCCAGATACTTCTGCCCTCATTACCTACTCCAGTTGTGTGTAATTCTGCCCCAGCTGCATATGGTTGTGGGAGGTGCTGGCTAGGTAGGAGGCAAACCATTAACTGACCAGGGACCTCATCTATGCAGTCATGGAGGAGGGCTCATCCACACCTGGGTGACACGGCTTAGTGATGCCGTGGTTTGGGTGTCACCCACACTCCTCTTAGTAATTCTTCCACCCATGCACATGTAAGTAAACCCTCACCCATGCTCTTGGGCCTGACAACAAGTGTCAGCTACATTTTGTTGCCATGATAAAATACCATGACCAAAAGCAATGCATAGAAGGAGGACGATTCTTTGGCTGGTGGTTCCAGAGGGTTAGAGTCCACAATGATGAGGAGACATGGCTGCAAGCAGAATTGCAGCAGGAACAGGAAGCTGAGAGATCACATCCCAGCTCTAAACACAGGAGACTGAATAAACTATACTTGGTGTGAGTGTAAATTCTCAAAGCCAACTGTTGACAGGCTTCTTTCCAGCAAGGCCATACTTCCTAAAGGTTTCATAGTCTTTCCAAACAGTACCACCAACTGGGGACCAAGGATCCAAATTCTGAGCCTATGGTTGACATTTTTCTGATTCATCCCACCCCAGCCCTCACTCACATGCCTGTAAGTAAGCCCAATAAACTCATTGGTGCACTAAGCTAGACTTGGGCAACTCGTTCCTTTAGTTTGTCACTGGTGTCCTATCTGAGATGAGTAGACAGTGTCAGTGGGGAAAATGTTCCCAAGAAAATGCAGGGTCAACAGCTGTTTTAACACTGCTAATAAATTATGTGGGCTGAGTGTGGGAACCACCCCCTAAGAATAGAAACACTGAGAACACTGTTAACCAAAAAGAGAACATTGGGGGCAGTGGTAGGAATAAAAAAACGTGGGTAGGATTTGTTCAAGAAAGAATGTAAGAGCCAGGTGGTGGTATGTGCATATCAAGATTGGGGAGGGGAGAGAGAGAGAGAGAGAGAGAGAGAGAGAGAGAGAGAGAGAGAGAGAGAGAGAGAGAATATGTAAGAAGAGGTGCTGTGGACAGCAAACAGGCAACTTTCCCTGAGAAATCATTGTACGGAGAGCTAAGAAATGGGGTCATAACTAAAGTGGGAAGTTGGGCCAGGAAAATTACATTTTTCCTGTCTTGATTAGAAGGATTTGACAGAAGGGAGCAAATTATCTATATAGACAGAGACTCCAGCAAGAATAAAACTGTACCACTTTAGGGGAATTGCCTGAGTGCTTAATAACTGTTTGTTCTGTTCAAGTCACAGGAGGAAATGCCATCAAGAAGAACAGATTTCTAGAGATTCAATCTAAAACTTGCAACATTTTTATAAATTTTGTGGAACATCAGGGGGATGCTGCAAATTTGGTTTCCAATTGAGGCAGAGCACAGACATAAAAAAGATGAGGCAGTATTTTCAAATAGATTTGTCAAAAGAAGCTATTTTAAAATGGTTTGAGGAGTGTGAGGCGGCTCGGAGAAGTGAAAATGTCCAAAACCACATTTAAAATGTTTATCTTCACACAGAAATACTGGTTACAATAATAGGCTATTCTTTATCATATCAGTAAAAGATATCTTTATTATGTTAATTATGTGTATGGGTGTGTATCTGTGTGTGGGCATGGGGACCTCAGTGAAGATACCTGCAGGACCCAGAGGTACCAATACCCTGGAGCTGGGGTAATGGGTGGTCAGGAGCTGCCAAACACGAGTGCTGTGGATTGAACTCAGGTTCTCTGCAAGAGCACTACAAGCTCTTAACTGCTGAGCCATCTCTCCTGTCCCTCATAATGGTAAAAATTTTAAACACACACAAAACTCCAAAGTTGCAAAGTACACAGAGAGCGCTTAAGGAAGAGGAAGAAGGAACCCTGGGTGGAGAGGAGATTGAGGCAGGCGTCTACATGAAATAACCAGAGGGAGCATGGTTCGAGATGACGTGGCTAGAATTAGCGTGTGAGAGTGTTATCTGGTAAGGGCAGAGTGGTAAGAAATACCACTGGGTTAGCACTCTGTAGAGAGCAGCTGAGAGTACATCCATGCTGAGGTCCCTGTGGGGTTAGGGCATAGTCCCATCAGACTATAAATTGAATTTGACATCCTTTGAATTTCTTCAATTCTAGAATTAGATGTAGCTCTCAGAGCAGAAATGTCACTTGTTTCTCGCAGAGAGCAAAATTAGGGAGGCAGTGAAGCCTGAAAAGAGAAACCAAGAGTAAGACTTGACTTCTAAGATTTGTTTTATCAGCAACTTTTGTGGCTCCTACTTCCAGAAAATGTGTGTGTGTGTGTGTGTGTGTGTGTGTGTGTGTAGCAAGCTGACTCCCTCTCACCTTTTATTATAGAAATGCATGCTTATGAAGAGATCTCCATAACCTCCTGAGCAATGAGATGGCTTCACCCAGCTCCAGAAGCCTCTTGTGGTTTGAATGTGGTATGTTCTCCACTGCTCCTAAGTTTGAACATATGGTCTCCAGATGGTGGCACTATTTTGTAAGACTGTTAAATCTTTAGGAGGTGGAGCCTTGCTGGAAGAAATGAGTCCCTGGGGGCAGGTCTTGGTGTTTTCTGGCTGAACCCCACTTCCTGTCATCTTTCCTTTTCCTCACAGCAGAGGCCATGGTGACCTGCTATCCTATGTTTCCCCACCATGCCTTCCCCACCACACAAACTGCATCCTTATGGCCTGTAGGTCAAAATAAACCCTCTGTCCCTTAAGTCGCTTCTTGTCAGGTGCTTTGTCAGTTATGAGGACACTCACACACACACACACACACACATTTCACAAGGGATTAATATACTGAAAGTCACTGGACAGTACACAAAGAGGATCTGTAGTTTTTTGGGGGGGTTGTAGGTTCTGTTTTGGATAAGAAAGCAAGATAGAGGGGCTGGAGAGATGGCTCAGAGATTAAGAACATTGACTGCTCTTCCAGAGGTCCTGAGTTCATTTCCCAGCAACCACATGGTGGCTCACAACCATCCATTATGAGATCTGGTGCCCTCTTCTGGCATGAAGGCATATGGTGCAGGCAGAACATTGTATACATAATAAATAAATAAATCTTATTTAAAAAGGAAAGAAAGAAAAATGATAGATAGACAGACAGACAGACAGACAGACAGACAGACAGAGGAACACTGATTGCTTTAACAAGAGTGGGTCCAAAAATGAAAGAACATCTTTAGAAAATATTCAAATATATTAAGTATCTTGTACCATTTAAGGGGTATACCTAGTTAGGGATAGCTTCCTATTGTTTATGGTTGGGATTAGAAGGAGGTGTTCAGGCTTAGACACCTCTTTCAGATGACTTTAGGGTTTAGTTAAAATAGATAGTTAGGATGTGACACAAGCAGATTGTTGTATCTTCTTATATTTTACCTTTATGATTGTTAATTTTGGATACTTTAAACTGTTAAGTTTTAATCCTCTTTTAGACTAAAAGGGGAATTGTAGGGGAAGCTGTAGCCACGCCTACTTAGGGGCTGGCTACAGGTGTACCTGACCACGCCCTCGAAAGCTTGCGAGGGCGTGGTCAGGGGACGTAGGGTGACTGTGTTTTCCTTTCGGTTTCTCCTTTGGTACTTGCTGTACAGACTGCTGCCACTCCGGCTGGCTAGGTCGCTCTGTAAGTAAGGCTTTTCCCTATTAAATACCCTTATATTTCTACCTGACTCCATATTGGTAATTTCCCACTATAGGATCCCCTGAGCTTTTTCCATTACAGGTTAGGATTCATTGTCTGATGAGACAACAGTGAACAGGTGCCTATTCTGAGAAGTACCAGACAGCAGAGCAGAACACCCACTCACGCACCTTTATTTCACAGGGACCCGAGTTGCTATCTCCGTTAGGCACTTGGTAGCTTCTCAGAAGGCAATCTGTCCCTAGAATGCCCCAGGCCTCTGTTCTCGGAGTTTTAACATGGAGATAGCACTTGATTCACTTCAGTGATTTGTGACTACATGAGCCTGTACATGATGCTCTGGTTCCAGGGCCCAGCAGATATCACAGCCTAACAAACTGGCTGCTACTACTACTGACTCATTAAGAACTACAAGAGGATCAAGAGACCACTCCTCCACCCGGATCCTCGCCATTCCCAGGCTGCCTTACCTATGCAGCTATCTTAAAAGTGAACAAGGGAGAGTCTTACCCCAAAAACTTCCTCAAGGAAAACTCTTTCGTTATAAGCAAGGACTGCAAGGCTGATGTCCAGGGCACTGAACTCCATGGTGGCTGTCAGGATGGGCCCTCTACTGGTTGGCTGGCCATTGCTGAAGAACACTGCAACTCTCCTGACGTTGGCTCCCGAAGACGTCCGCTTGAAAACATTGCGGGCCACAAACCGCATCGCGTTGCCAATGTCCCTGGCCTTCTGGGGGACTTGGTATTTTATTTGGGAAAGAAGCTGAAGGAGGTGTTTCTTATTTCGGTAGTCAGACCCACGGATGAGATAGCTGGTGTCTGAGTCATAAGAAACAACAACCACGCGTGCTCCTATGGGACAGTTATTCTCCCTGATGTTGAGGTCACTGACAATGGAAGAGACGATGTCTCTTGTCTCATTAAATCTCCTTTCTGTGATACCAGATGACTGGTCCAGAGCAAACACCAGCTCTGTTGGATACACGGGACACTTTTCTATGAAAATGAGAAGCAAAAACTGTTAAAGGGTTTTATTGAGTCCCAGCTACTCCCATGCCCTTTACAACAGGGAAGTTGGTTGAGGCAAGGTAAAGCCCAGGATGCAGTGGCTGTGTGGTCCAGGGATCTCAGCACTCAGGCATTCTAAGAACAGTTTAGGTCCTAATAAGACCATCCCTAGGCAGGGCAAGGTTTATACATGGTAGCACTTGGTAAAATGACAAACAGGGTTGTGGGTCAGAGGGAGGCAGGACACTGAACACATCCAAGAAGCCAGTGTTGATAGGGACAGTAGAGATGGGTTACAGCCCTGTTTCCTCCAGCCTCTCAGAAAGATGGGAGCTACTCTGAAAATGAGTAGAAAGCTGTAATGGGCCCTAGACAGAACAATAATGAGGGGGGGGGGCGGGGGGGGGGGGACATAGTCACTGTTGACACTCAGGTAAAAGACATGATACTGACATGCACAATCACCATTAAAAGAGAAATGTCTGCATAGAAGATGGATGTCCTTTTTTCCTGGGGGGAGAGCTTTCTTCAAATCTTTAGTCTTATCAAACTAAAGAAACTGTTTCATCAAGAATAGTATGGTCAGAACACTCACCTTTCCAACAGGCTGTTTTTAAGAAAGGAAAAAGAAGACAAAGAGAGATGAATCAATCATGCTTTTGGAACATGAACTAAAAGAAATTAATCTAAAAATAGAATTCCAACCAAACTGATAATTTGGGTCTTCACTTAAAAACGAGGCTAATTACTAAGTTTTGGGGAGCCATGGTTAAAAGACCAGGAAGCTGTCCACAAAACTGTGTTGATTTGGGGGCATTTCCAGCCATTTCCCCTTGTGAGCCAGAGCTGGCCGGCTTCAGCAGAATTGTAGCCGAAGTTGAAAGGCCGATGAGTAGTCGTAGAAGCTGACTAGATGAGGCTCTGATTAAATGGCCAGATAGCTGAAATCCAATTTGCTTTGTCTCTTCTTAGAGCCTTTAGAGACTCATTCAGCAACACGAGGCTAAAATATGAGGTCTGATTTTCTTTCCCAATGAATGCCTTGGGAACCTCTATTTGTAGAACCATGGGGGTGGGGGTTTTCCAATAAACTTTGTCTCTGATTAAAAGTACAGCTATTTTTCACTTCCAGAGGTTTCCCCCAAGGATTTCTGTGAGCAGGGCAACATCTGGTCTCACTGTAAATCTAAGGCATGTCAAGGGAAATGCTGGAAAATCTTTACGGAACCACAGGCCTGACAGTTTCCATGTTTAGTTGACTCCCTTCCTCCTGGGAAGCAAATGAATCATTCCAATCTTTCTCTTTTTTTTTAATTCATTAACACTGGTGACAAGCCAACTTCATAGCACACGAGCTCTGAGTGTTTGTCTTACTCCTGTGGTCACTGAGATGCCCACAGGCATCAGACAGCACATGTAACCTACAGCCTCCTCCTTATCCCAACCCTGAAAACATCTTCCCATATATTGACTTCAGACCTCTGAGATAGGCTAGGTCTGAGTCTACAAAGTAGGGTGACTTGGGGAGAAATCACTCCACCTTGCTTAGTGTGTTTATTTGTTTTCCCAGAATTCTCCTTGTATAGCTCCCCTCCAAGCATTGACCACTTGCACCCTCCTGTTCTATTCTCAGTCATCCCCCAGCCCATATTCCTAGATTAATTTTATTCCCACAGAGGAGTCCCAGCTACCAGCTCAGAACTTGGCCCTGGTCACTGGGTGAAAGAGAGCTGGTACAAGACAGGGAATCCACAGATGTAAGACAAGGGTCCAACCTCAAAATAGCCTTGGTGCTGCCTTACACCAAGCCACAAAGGCCTGCCATCCAACTTTTATCTCCATTCTTTGATAGAGCCGGGTACTAACCCACTCTCTCTACAAGATTATACGACCCACCTACCCTTTCTCCAGCCAATTACTGGCTGACTCAGTCAATGCTGGGAAAACATCTCCCTCCAAATCCTGAACTCTCCAGGGACTGTCCCTCCTCTCACCCTGGGTCTCCCTGGGGAAGCTGGAAACGCCTAGAGAGACTGATCACTCGCTTTCCCCATCACTGCTCCTCTTTGCCTCCTCTCCTGGGCCGAAGAGACTTCTAGTTCTTGAGGTCTTTCACACTAAGCCTTCTACCTGATCTCTTGCATGCATGCATTCATGTGTGCAGGTACATCTGCCCACATGCAGAAACTTGGTGGGAATGGGGTGTGGTGAGGGACATCCAGTGTCTTCCTTTGCTGCTTTCTACCTTATTCTTTGGGAATAAGTCTCTCATTGGACCTGGAGTTCACTGGTTTTTTTCAGGCTGGTGACCAGCAGCATCCTCTTCGATCCTCTCTCACTAACACCCCCAGTGCCAGAGTTACACATGTGCACGACTCTGGTGTGCCCACTATGCGCACAACAAAGTGCCTCGCTATGCTTTACGTGGGTGCCAGGGAGCCAAACTCAGGTCCTCGCACTTACACAAGTGCTCTTAGCCATTGAGCCACCTCCCCAACACCTCAGATCTTCCTTGCTGTCAACTTCCTTTTTTAAAGATTTGGGACTCCGTTCTGTGCAGCGTGACCTATCTTCATTCTCACCTTCATGAGTTCATCCTTTCAACTCCTGTCTCTAGTGTCACAGACTTGGGAGCATCATTATCTCTGTGGTATCAAGGACCACCCACACTTGAGTGACTCCAATATCTAAATAATTAATTAACCAACTAAATCTGCAGTTCAGGGTCCATCCCTTGAGTACTCTGCCCCCCATCATCTTGCTTAGAGTTGTCATATTAATGGAGCTAGTTCTAGAGCCTTTGAGCTGGTCTTATCTCCCATATGCATACTGTCTCTGCCTATATGCATAACACCTTATGAGCCCAAGCTGTTATGCTTTTTCTTCCATGTTGGATGTGAGATGTACCCCCCCCCCGCAGTCCCAAGGCAATCCTATTACAGAGGCTCCTCACCAGAGAGTTCAGCCTCCTAATTCCACAGACCCACGCTACCTCAGTCCCAAGTGTTCTCACCAACCACTACTGTGCTTGACCAGATACTCACGACTGTGGTTCCGCAGGAACTGGATCAGTTCACAGGTCTAGAAAGTTTAGAAGAGAGAGAACAAACATGAGTACAGGGGCCTTCTGGTAGATGTGTTTAGTTCCTAGTGAACTGGTAGTGCTTTTGTCTTGTTTTCAAGAATAAAGAGATACATACGGAATACACAGGCTGCCCTGCTGTGCCTTTAGGGCCCTAAGGGGAGAAAAGGCAAGTTATTGGTTTGTGAAATCCAGTTTTTAGTAAGAAAATAAAAAACTTAAACACCTCGTCCTTTATTGGAAGTAGAAATGATAGGAGGTGGTTAAGCCCAGTGGGTCAATTACAGTTACCTTTTCGAATTCCTATCAAGGGTGTATATTGATTTTTGTTTGTATCAAAGATGCAATCCTTAGAAGAAATTTTTCTGAAGGAGTGTTTTTAAAATTATGTTTCTTTTTTTCTAGATATGCGCAGCAAACTTTCTCCACAGGGTAGAACAAAGGAGATGGATGGATTGAGCATGCAGAAGTAGATTATCTTACAAATCAAGACACTTAAACTGCAAAAGGCAATCAGTCTCAGTATATGTAAAAGAACCAAAGGCAATTGCACAGCAAATGAGATTTACGCAAAACAGAACATACATGCTAAGCACATAAACGACACAAGACTGAGGAACAAAGGAATATAAATAGCTGGGGAGGGAATTTACTATGAAATTGTATCTCTTTGTAAAGTCAGAAGCTATGCCCATGAAGTCTCACTAACACAACTGCCCAAGTATGACTGAAAGTGATGAAACCAATAAAATTCCAAAGGAAATGGGATGAAGCCCATGAAGTCTCAACCCATCATAAAGAATTATAGGCAACTGAAGACAGTTGGGAGTGGGAGAGGTGTTCTTTCCCAATTGGATGCCCAGTGCTAAATAGTCAGCCCCCAAAACATGCATACAAGTAACATTATACAGGCTGAACTGGTTATATTTTAAAATATATATATAATATATATATACATACATGTATATGTGTGTATTGCATGTGTATGTATAGAATATGTGATAATAATATATTATGAATACATATAAATTTATATGTGCAATTAATAATTAAGGAACATAGAGGTCATAAATTTGAAGGAGAATGAAGAGGAATATATAGGAGGGAATAAAGGAAAGAAAGGAAGGAGAAATGTAATTATATTAGAATCTCAGAAATAAAAATCAAGGAATAAGCAACTAGGTGAGATCAAGCTGAGATGGCTTCTGGAAAGACATCCTTTCTGGTTCTCTTCCATTTGAGTTTTTCCCTTTGCCTCCCTTGCTTTTTCTTCCCAGGGTCAGTATTCTTATTGGCCATGGTTTTTAATGTATTTACTAGTATGTTTATTTCAGAAAAAATGCATTACATACTCAAACTGAAGCAGTCCCTTGGTCACTTGCCCCTTCTATAAGTTTAGCCAAAAATGTCAGCATAGCCAACTTCTGTTCTAAATGACAGCCGAGTGACCTGTCTGACCATCCATCACCCATCCATCATGTATCCATCATCTATCCATCGCCCATCCATCAACCGTCTACCACCCATCCTGCAGCCATCTAGAAGTACATCTATTTAGCCATCCAATAACAGTTAAATGTCTGTCAAATGCTGGGGTAGCCTGTGGTATGCTTCTGATTTAACCAGAACTGTGTGCTGTCCATGATTCTACCCAGTAAAGAAACCACTAAGAGTCTTAGCATCTTGGCTGCCTTTCAAGTTAGGACAGAAAATGGGAAAGAACAAACAGTCACTCACACAGAGAAACAGTTTCAGGGTAATATAGAGAGTAGGGCTACATTTTGCAGAAGGTCAGAAGTAGGAAGAGTTTATCCTGAAAGAGAAACTCCAGGGGCTGGGGAGATGGCTCAGAGATCAGGAACACCTGCTGCTCTTGCAGAGGACCCAGGTCCAGATCCTTACACCCATGTCCAGCCATCTGTAACTCCAGTTCTGGAGTACCCGGGACCTCTTCTGATGTCTACAGGCTCCTGCATACAAGTGGTGCACAGACATACACTTAGACAGACAGACAGACACAGACACAGACACAGACACACAGACACACAGACACACAGACACACACACACACACACACACACACACACACACACACACACACACACACACGGGGGGGAGGAGTAAATATTAAGAGTAACTCCAAGCAAGTCCTTAATAAAGGCTAAGAACTAAGAACCTGAGATAAAGGCCACACCCCAATTCAGACCAGTTGAGCCAAGCACAAGACAGCCTATGTGGGACACCTTCATTACAACCTTAGGACCTGGAAAAGAGATGAGCCCAGCATAGAGAAGACTGGCCCGTAGATTAGCTGTTCTCCCACATGCTATAATGCGTATAGTGGAGTATCCTTTACAAATAATTACTGTATTCTACTATGGAGTCATTTGCAAGAAACCATCTGCAAGTTTTGCTTTGCTAGATTCCAAGTTCAAGAATTCTTCAGTGCCTAAAGCAAGACAAGCATTTCATGCAGTCTTCACAGTGTTGTCTGGGTCTCCTCCACTAGCAGGTGCTGGCCATGTTTAGCTCTGCCCCGACTCTGCTTGGGAGGAGAGAGATATTGAGTCATCAACCACATGACAAGCAGGGAAACAGATGCAGGTCAGCATGGGGAAGCATGCCTGGCTCTGCCTGGGGATGCCTCCAGAGATGACATTTCTCTTGTAATGGAACCAGAGTGGAAGTTGTGGCTACATTTCCAAATCTCTCTAGAGTCCCAATAAAGACTAAAAAGGCAACAATAAGTGGTTCTGGGAAACTCTACCTGTCAAGAGACCTCTGAAACATAGGCAAGCCCAACCCTATTACAAAGGCTTCAGTGGTAAATCACAACAACAGTGAATATCTGCATTGCACTTACAGGTCACAGATTTGTTCTTGGCTGTTTGACCCCCACAGCTACCATTTGGGCTAGGGCAGAGATATGTCATCTTAATACTAGACTGAAAAACACAGTGACTGGCTTCTCGAACCCAGCACTTTGTCTTGAAATTCTGCATCCTTTTCCATTGGGTATTCCAGAAACCACCATACATTGGTCAGTTCCCATGTATACTCACTCTCCGTCCAGCAGGGCCTTGAGACCCCGGTAATCCAGTCTCGCCTTTCAAGCCTTGAGAGAGCTGAAAACAGGAACACAGAAGTAGAAGTGTAGTTTCTACATTTTCTGTCCATGGAGGCTGTCTCAGATTTAAATTTTATTTTATTTTATTTTATTTTATGTGTTTTGCCTGTGTCTGTAGGAGGAGACAGTGGACTTGCAGTGCCCACAGAGGCAAGATGACATTGGATGCCCTACAACTGGAGTTACAGATGGTTGTGAGCTATCATCTGAGTGCTGAGAACTGAACCCAGATCCTCGACAAGAGCAGCAAGTATTATTAACCAAGATAATCTTAGTTTAAATGAGATGTTATACTTCTCAAAGTTTGTCTTTAAAAGAACAGCAGGGCTGAAGCATGTATGTCTGTGTCAGAGAGCTTCCCTAGAATGTATGAGTTCCATCCTTAGCATCATAAATAATAATGGTGATAATGAGTAATAATTTAATTAATAAAAGATAGCAACTTATTCAAGTCATGGAAATCCCTTGCTCATAGTAAAAGCCGCCAACTCTTAACCATTGATGAGCATCCATTTCCCTCTTGGCCCCTTATTTAGTGGCATACAGTGCTCTGATACTGGCTGTAAACTTAAAATAGTCATAAGTTGGGATTGGTGCTAAGGACAAAAGGCACAGGAAGATTGTGCAAAATCCTTTATCTATAAAGATCAAATAATATGGGATGGAGAGATGACTCCGAGGTTAAGACAGTTACTGTTCTTACAGAGGAGCCAGGTTCCATTCCTGGCACCAACATGGTGTCTCAAACTATTTGTAACTCCAATTCAAAAGGATCCAGTGCCCTCTTTGACCTCCAAGGGCACATAGATGATAAATATACGCACATGCAAACAAACCCTCACACACATAAAATAAATAAATATGTATGTTTGTTTTGTCCCGTTCCAATGTGTTTGCTTTTGTTGCATTATACTATTATTTATTATATTCCTTTAGAAGCCTGTTTGTTTTCTAATGACAGACAGAAAGGGGGTGGATCTGGATGGAGAGAATATGGGAAGAGTTGAGAGGAGTAGAGGGGGAGGAAACTGTAATCAGGATAAATTATATGAAAAATCTATTTTTAGTAAAATAAAAAATAAATAATAAAAATGACTTCCCTCATATAAGATGGTAGATGAGTGGACAATGTTTATTCCCCAAACTCAAAGGAGAGATACTAGCAAACTATATGCAGCTTAATGCCAAGGGCCTTGGCATTACTACATTTCTTCCACACCCAGAGTGACAGCGACATTTCACTCAGACTTCAAAGTAAAAGGATGCCAGTCTCAGCCATTTGTACTTAAGAAAACACAATCTTCTACTCTGTGTGGCTCATCAGAACACTTCAGTATCCCTCCTTAAAACAATACTCTGTCTGGTCCCCTTGTGAATAATGGCATCATCAGGCAGCCCCTGGGACACAGGGAAGGTATCAGCTTCGATTCCAGAAGACTGCAAGGCACTGGTATTTCTCCAACAACCAATCACCAGTTTGTAAATCTTAAAAATCATGGAACTATAGACTTGCAGAGTTGGAAATGACAGTGTGTGTCACTAGGTTCAGTTCTGATATTCTGGAAATAGAGGCGCTAAGAAGGTATGCCAAAGGTCACTGACTAGCTAGTGGCTTTTAAGACGCCCTTGGAATGAATCATCAGTCCACATTACTATCACAGTGAGAAAGTCAAGGTCTACCAAAACATGTATTCTTTCTAGAATCATGAACCACTTACAGTCAGTCCTTTGAATCCTTTGGGTCCAGGCCCCCCAGGAATTCCAGGATCTCCAGCATCACCCTGATTTAGATAGATCAAGATATTAAAATCTTTGCTATGAAGGAATAGAAAAATTCTCTCCAATCAATACTTAAAGTGATCTTGTAATCATCCTATAACAAAGGCTAATACAGCAATAAATGCATCTTGATGTGAACTCAGAACTAAATGATTGGTACAGTTAGAGCTATTTCAATCTCTAATAATCCAAGTATCTATACATAAATACCAATTCAATAACCATTCAGTTGCTAAAAACAACCAGAGAATATACTAGAAAACATGAAGTACTGACTACCTAAAGTATTAAAGAATGACTTCCTAGTTCTATGAGGAGTTACTTCTAGAGAAGTTGGTGTGTGTGTCTGTGTGTGTGTGTGTGTGTGTGTGTCTGTGTCTGTGTGTCTGTGTGTCTGTGTGTGTGTGTGTGTGTGCCTGTGTGTGTGTCTGTGTGTGTGTGTGTGTGTGTCTGTGTGTCTGTGTGTCTGTGTGTGTGTGTGTGTGTCTGTATGTGTGTGTGTGCCTGTGTCTGTGTGTCTGTGTGAGTGTGTGTGTGTGTATCTTGGGGTAAGGAGATGTTTCAGCTGTGAAAGTGCTAGTTTCACAAGATGAGGACCTGAGCTCAATCCCTTAGACTCCATTTTAAAAAGACAGATGTGGAGGCACACATCTGCAATGCTACCACTCCTGTGGCAACATCCCTCCCTCTGCAAATACACTAAACATTTTAATTTCAAGAATTTATTTAAAAGTTGTAACAGCATGCACAAGACCTGCTCAAACTCAAGCAGGGACAGAACCCCAGCATGGGGTAGAAGGGCGAGTAGACAGGGAATCCCACCTCTAGCTCAGGAGCTATTGGCAATCGATAGCTTTCGAGACACAGAGAGTCAGTTTTCTCTAAGGGTGTCGCTGGAGATAGGTTGACCCTGCTCCAGTGGAAGGCCACACATCTAAGAGTATAAGGACAGTGCAGCCTGTGCTTGATGGGATTTTTATGTGGGGGAGAGAGACAAAGTTTGGTGGGTATGAAAGGGGAATGGAGCTGTAAGAAACTGGGGGAGGAGTAAACATTATCAAGAAACACTGTAAAAAAAAACTCAAACAATGAATGAGTAGAAAAGAAAATAAGATGTAAAAGTAAATTAAAAACCATAAAGTTTCATTTAAAGATATTCAATTCTGACTTTGGTAGTATTTATTTATTAATATGTTCATTTCACATCGATCAATAAGTTGTTACATTTCTCCCTTTGTCAATAAATAAGAAAATTGATCCTCTGTAATGAGAACTCTTTTTCTGAGAGTTATTTATATAATCTCTTCCTAAACTCCTGTCTGCCTCAGGTAGTCCATCAGTGAAGAGCATTTTTCAGATGTTCTGAAGCTTGCCTGCTCTCCTGCAGTTGGTTTGTTAGATATTCTACTTTAGACCCAGACTTCTCATTGTGACTGGGGCCTTACAGGGACAGAGCCAGTCTGGAGTTTGGGAAATCATAGTACAGAACCCTGGTGTCCACAGATATAATGGGGGCGGCTCCTGCTGAAATTATAGTCATGTCTGGCTCTACAGCATGCAGACAGACTAACAGACAATGAGTAATTTGAAAGATGTGAAATCAAGAAGACAGTATAATTAGACTACACTTTGGGGGTAAAAACCTAGTGAACATGATATTTGGGTCAACTGACAGAGACAAGATGGAAATAGGAGACCATGGAGGAGAATGGTGGGATTCTCAGGCATGAGGACCCAAAAGTCAAAATAATGCTGAGTTAATAACAATAACTAGGGAGGTGAATGAGATCACCAAGCCAGAGGACCAATCCAGAGAGGCTGCCGGGAGGTTAGAGGTTCAAGGTAGAGATAGGATCATTGGGCTGGGGGTAGGCAGAGCATCAGGCAACAAAGGGCAGGATGTGATCTTTTCCAATATAAAGACTCGCAGGGTGAGTGGTCCTCTCCTACCAAAGGCCGCCACCAACCAGCTTCCCCACCCCTCCACTCCTCCCCATCTCCCACTGTACTCAGACCCACGGCTCATCTTAGTTCTCAAGAAGGCCATGGTAATGGCAAAAGAAGAAATTCTTATGTGCCTCACCTTCTGCCCTGGATCCCCAGGGAATCCTGACGGGCCCTGTAATTTTCAGCAGAGAACATATGTAAGTCAACAGACCACTTCCTCTATACCACCGCTTCTCGGTATATCTAGGTTTGATTTATTGATTGAGAAAATAATTGTTTCACCTTATAAGTATTTACCTTAACTCCTTTTTGTCCCATCTGGCCATAGCCTGGGATGCCATGATCTCCCTGTAAACACATTAGTTAATTTCAGTTTCTCCAAAGCTGTCTCCATGGGGAGACTTCAGTGGTAGAAAATAAGAGCTATGGATGGGATGGGGCGGGGCCTCTCACTTCTGGCTGTCTTTTTTCCCCTGCACTGGGGACTGAACACAGAGCCTCATGTATGCTGGGCAAAAGTCAGCCCCCTCACTTCCTGCTGTGAACCCTCCCTCCTACTTCTTTGGCCAGCTCCTCTCACAACCATTGCAGCAGGCAGAACAACAGTCACTCGGAATTTGAACATTCACCAGTTTCTTACTTGGAAAATTAGGCGTTGATCAAAAAAAATATGACTGAGAAATTCAACCAGAGACTTAGAAATGGGGGCTGGA
The DNA here is from genome assembly GCF_003668045.3 of Cricetulus griseus. Taxonomy (NCBI): domain Eukaryota; kingdom Metazoa; phylum Chordata; class Mammalia; order Rodentia; family Cricetidae; genus Cricetulus; species Cricetulus griseus. Next base: position 214,093,308 of record NC_048597.1, read on the forward strand.
GAAACAGCTCAGCAGTAAGAGTACTGGCTTTTCTTGCAGAGGACCTGGGTTCTGTTTCCAGCACTCATAGTTGGCTCACTATTATCTTTAACTCCAGTTCCAGGGGATCTGATATCTTCTGGCCTCCACAGACTCCAGGCATGCACATGGAACACAGACATGTATGCAGACACTCACACTGATACATAAAATTAAAGTAAATAAATCCTTTTAAAAAGAATTATAAATGACCTATAAATGTTGGGGTGGGCCCCCTGGAAATCATTGCTGCTTGACAAAGTTCCAGCATTTTGACATTTCGGACCACAATTCTCCAGTATCCCTCTACTTTCATTTTTAATGATTCTCACTGTGTTGTGGGAGTCCCCTTCAGAGGAACACTGCAACTACTAAACTGCCATTGAGAGAACACAATTGCTGGGAATGAGTTGCTGGCAGGAGGGGAAATAGAGATGCAGTTTTTCTCTTTGCTTTGTCTAGGATGTTAAGGGTGAGTATTTCAAAATGACCAAACTGTGGTAATGTTTCCATCACTTTCCATTTTCACGCCTATGGAACTTAAATTGTCCCCTTTTCTCATGTTAATCACGTGCTGATCAAAAATAAGACCACTACCATAGTTTAAAGAAAATTGGAAACAAGCTTTAATTAAATACTGGCTAGGTGGATAAACTCTGAACAGGTCCATTTCTGGTTCCCCAGAGGGGGAAAAATGGCCCCAGAATCAAGTTTTGCAAGGGCTTAAGAAGGGAAACCATAATTCACTGCATTTCCCATCAGGTCCAATCAGGGGCAATATTTCCTGGCTAGGTACTTCCTGTCCACATGTGATTAAGCACATGGTGCAGATGGGTCAAATAAACTTGTTTAGGGGAATGAAAACATGTGGTTTGTTATCTGCCATAAACCATAGCCTCCAGCATTTCAGGAACTATCTGTTCTTGGGTAAGGCACTTGCAGATAAGAGGCATTTTGTTTCATGGATCTCTATGGCCATAGTAATTAAAGCTTAAAATGTAACTTTGGCTCTCACACTTTCTCTCTGTTTTTGAATATTCATGATTTCAAACTGAATCACAAAAAGATGGGCACTTTATGTTTTGAAATGGAGGTCTCTTTTCTTTTACTTTCTGAGTTCAACTTTTTTACATTTCATATGTGAGGTTATGTGGCC